>NW_026277733.1:0-3791 GCF_023373465.1 Oncorhynchus keta | reverse complement strand
GCCGAATCAGAGTACAACGGTTGATTTGTCTAATCTTAGCAATTCTTCTTAGCTAGCTACATAGCTGTCCTTGTATCAGAGATAATTGCATAATTATCGTATTTCGTCGCCCTAACGTAGCCTTCACTGCTATTCGCCCAGGAGCTAGCTAACGCACACAGATTAGCATCACTGTAGTGCTATTCACTCAACTGTACGACTTGATTAGTTCAGTGTTAGCTAGCTACATAGCTGTCTTTGTTTCCAAGATAATTGTGTAGTTTAGTGTGTGTAGCCTTGGAGTGATTATCTTAATTCACTGAGGTTCGCTAGCCAGCTATTTGTCGTCCTTAACGTAGGAGACTCTGCTAGCTAGCCAACAGCTAACTGCTAACAGCTAGCCAACGTCTGCTGTTTTGAATTCAACAACCCGGTCAGGTGGTTTCACATTTTCGTTTCATTGCAGTGCAGCGGTTTGATTTGTTTGATCGTGGCTAGCTGCATAGCCGTCTTTGTTTCAAAGATAATTGTGTAGTCTAGACCGATTCCCTAGGTTAGCTAGCCAGCTATTGTCGTTCTTTAACTCAACGTAACGTAAACAACACTGCTAGCTAGCCAGCTAGCCCCCGAATAGCAGCACTGTAGAATTATTACACTCAACGGAACGACTTGATTAGTGTAGTGTCAACAACGCAGCTACTGCCAGCTAGCCTACTTTAGCAGTACTGTATCATTTTAATCATTTTAGTCAATAAGATTCTTGCTACGTAAGCTTAACTTTCTGAACATTCGAGACGTGTAGTCCGCTTGTCATTCCAATTTCCTTGCATTAGCGTAGCCTTTTCTGTAGCCTGTCAACTATGTGTCTGTCTATCCCTGTTCTCTCCTCTCTGCACAGACCATACAAACGCTCCACACACAAGGGGCCGCGACCACCCTAACCTGGTGGTCCCAGCGCGTACGACCCACGTGGAGTTCCAGGTCTCTGGTAGCCTCTGGAACTGCCAATCTGCGGCCAACAAGGCAGAGTTCATCTCAGCCTATGCCTCCTCCAGTCCCTTGACTTCTTGGCACTGACGGAAACATGGATCACCACAGATAACACTGCTACTCCTACTGCTCTCTCCTCGTCCGCCCACGTGTTCTCGCACACCCCGAGAGCTTCTGGTCAGCGGGGTGGTGGCACCGGGATCCTCATCTCTCCCAAGTGGTCTTTCTCTCTTTCCCCTTACCCATCTGTCTATTGCCTCCTTTGAATTCCATGCTGTCACAGTTACCAGCCCTTTCAAGCTTAACATCCTTATCATTTATCGCCCTCCAGGTTCCTCGGAGAGTTCATCAATGAGCTTGATGCCTTGATAAGCTCCTTTCCTGAGGACGGCTCACCTCTCACAGTTCTGGGCGACTTTAACCTCCCCACGTCTACCTTTGACTCATTCCTCTCTGCCTCCTTCTTTCCACTCCTCTCCTCTTTGACCTCACCCTCTCACCTTCCCCCTACTCACAAGGCAGGCAATACGCTTGACCTCATCTTTACTAGATGCTGTTCTTCCACTAACCTCATTGCAACTCCTCCAAGTCTCCGACCACTACCTTGTATCCTTTTCCCTCTCGCTCTCATCCAACACTTCCCACACTGCCCCTACTGGATGGTATCGCGCCGTCCCAACCTTCGCTCTCTCTCCCCGCTACTCTCTCCTCTTCCATCCTATCTTCTTTCCCTCTGCTCAAACTTTCTCCAACCTATCTCCTGATTCTGCCTCCTCAACCCTCCTCTCCTCCCTTACTGCATCCTTTGACTCCCTATGTCCCCTATCCTCCAGGCCGGCTCGGTCCTCCCTCCCGCTCCGTGGCTCGACGACTCATTGCGAGCTCACAGAACAGGGCTCCGGGCAGCCGAGCGGAAATGGAGGAAAACTCGCCTCCCTGCGGACCTGGCATCCTTTCACTCCTCCTCTCTACATTTTCCTCCTCTGTCTCTGCTGCTAAAGCCACTTTCTACCATTCTAAATTCCAAGCATCTGCCTCTAACCCTAGGAAGCTCTTTGCCACCTTCTCCTCCCTCCTGAATCCTCCCCTCCCTCCTCCTCCTCTGCAGATGACTTCGTCAACCATTTTGAAAAGAAGGTCGATGACATCCGATCCTCGTTTGCTAAGTCAAACGACACCGCTGGTTCTGCTCACACTGCCCTACCCTATGCTCTGACCTCTTTCTCCCTCTCTCTCCAGATGAAATCTCGCGCCTTGTGACGGCCGGCCGCCCAACAACCTGCCCGCTTGACCCTATCCCCTCCTCTCTTCTCCAGACCATTTCCGGAGACCTTCTCCTTACCTCACCTCGCTCATCAACTCATCCCTGACCGCTGGCTACGCCCCTCCCGTCTTCAAGAGAGCGAGAGTTGCACCCCTTCTGAAAAACCTACACTCGATCCCTCCGATGTCAACAACTACAGACCAGTATCCTTCTCTCTTTTCTCTCCAAAACTCTTGAGCGTGCCGTCCTTGGCCAGCTCTACCGCTATCTCTCTCAGAATGACCTTCTTGATCCAAATCAGTCAGGTTTCAAGACTAGTCATTCAACTGAGACTGCTCTTCTCTGTATCACGGAGGCGCTCCGCACTGCTAAAGCTAACTCTCTCTCCTCTGCTCTCATCCTTCTAGACCTATCGGCTGCCTTCGATACTGTGAACCATCAGATCCTCCTCTCCACCCTCTCCGAGTTGGGCATCTCTCCGGCGCGGCCCACGCTTGGATTGCGTCCTACCTGACAGGTCGCTCCTACCAGGTGGCGTGGCGAGAATCTGTCTCCTCACCACGCGCTCTCACCACTGGTGTCCCCCAGGGCTCTGTTCTAGGCCCTCTCTTATTCTCGCTATACACCAAGTCACTTGGCTCTGTCATAACCTCACATGGTCTCTCCTATCATTGCTATGCAGACGACACACAATTAATCTTCTCCTTTCCCCTTCTGATGACCAGGTGGCGAATCGCATCTCTGCATGTCTGGCAGACATATCAGTGTGGATGACGGATCACCACCTCAAGCTGAACCTCAGCAAGACGGAGCTCCTCTTCCTCCCGGGAAGGACTGCCCGCTCCATGATCTCGCCATCACGGTTGACAACTCCATTGTGTCCTCCTCCCAGAGCGCTAAGAACCTTGGCGTGATCCTGGACAACACCCTGACGTTCTCAACTAACATCAAGGCGGTGTCCCGTTCCTGTAGGTTCATGCTCTACAACATCCGCAGAGTACGACCCTGCCTCACACAGGAAGCGGCGCAGGTCCTAATCCAGGCACTTGTCATCTCCCGTCTTGATTACTGCAACTCGCTGTTGGCTGGGCTCCCTGCCTGTGCCATTAAACCCCTACAACTCATCCAGAACGCCGCAGCCCGTCTGGTGTTCAACCTTCCCAAGTTCTCTCACGTCACCCCGCTCCTCCGCTCTCTCCACTGGCTTCCAGTTGAAGCTCGCATCCGCTACAAGACCATGGTGCTCGCCACGGAGCTGTGAGGGGAACGGCACCTCAGTACCTCCAGGCTCTGATCAGGCCCTACACCCAAACAAGGGCACTGCGTTCATCCACCTCTGGCCTGCTCGCCTCCCTACCACTGAGGAAGTACAGTTCCCGCCTCAGCCCAGTCAAAACTGTTCGCTGCTCTGGCCCCCAATGGTGGAACAAACTCCTCACGACGCCAGGACAGCGGAGTCAATCACCACCTTCCGGAGACACCTGAAACCCCACCTCTTCAAGGAATACCTAGGATAGGGTAAGTAAGGGTAAGTAATCCTTCTCACCCCCCAACAAGA
>NW_026277732.1:0-2588 GCF_023373465.1 Oncorhynchus keta | reverse complement strand
CTTCCACCCACCACAGATGGGACTTGAACCCACAATCCCTGGCTTAGGAGGCCAGTGCCTTATCCATTAGGCCACCTGGGCACTGTTTACGTTCTGCAAACAGTACGAACTGATAGAAGCAGGAAAAACAATGTGTACTGGATAGCACTGAGAGACGCAAATGAAATTTAGCTTTCTCATTTCTGTTTGCGTTTCATTTTTAACCTGTTAGAACTCTAGGGGCAGTATTTCATTTTTGGATAAAAAGACGTGCCCGTTTTTAGCGCGATATTTTGTCACGAAAAGATGCTCGACTATGCTTGGAATTGATAGTTTTGGAAAGAAGACACTCTGACGTTTCCAGAACTGTAAAGATTTTCACTGTGAGTGCCATAGAACAATATCTACAGGCAAAACCAAGATGTTTGAGTGACCAGGAAATCAACAGGATTTTTTGAAGGCACGTTTTCAATGATCTCCTTATATGGCTGTGAATGGCACAGGTAAATCAACGGACACTTCCTATCGTTTCCCCCAGGTGTCTGCAGCATTGTGACGTTTTGTAGGCATATCATTGGAAGATTGGCCATAAGAGCCTACAATTACCAAGTGTCCCGCATGGTGTCTGCGTGGAAATTGGTGCGCAAAAGTCAGGTCCCAGTATTTTCCATCCGAATCAGAAAGAATGCACGTGTCTAGGACTGGCATTTCAATGAAGAGATATATGACCAAACACCTTGAGGGATTGATTCAAACAACGTTTTCCTATGTTTCCAAAGTCGATATTATGGAGTTAATTCGAAAAAGTTCGACGTTTAGGTGACTGAATTTTCGGTTAGTTTCGGTAGCCAAATGCATAGTAACAAAACGGAACGTTGTGTCCCAGCACAAGCATCTTTCAGGAAAACTGGACATCTGCTATGGGAACGAGCCCTCATTGAAACATTCAGTTCTTCAAAGGTAAATTATTTTATTTGATCCCTTTTGCTGGTTTTTGTGAATGTTGCGTGCTAAATGCTAACGCTAAATGCTACGCTAGCTATCACCACTCTTACACAAATTATTGATTTTCTCTGGTTCTAAAGCATATTTTGAAAATCTGAGACGACAGGATTGTTAAGAAAAGGATAAGCTTGAGGACAGGCATATTTATTTCATTTATTTTGCAATTTTCAGAAATCGCTAATGTTGCGTTATGGTAATGAGCTTGAGGCTGTAGTCACAATCCCGGATCCGGGATGGGGCGGCCTAACTTAAAAACAAACTGTTTAGCAGAAGATGGTTTCGATCCATTGACCTCTGGGCTCAGCACGCTTCCACTGCGCCACTCTGCTCTCAGCCACTTAAGAAAAGACTAGAACTCACAATCCATGGCTTAGGAGGCCAGTGTCTGAGGCCACTGGGGTACTGTGTAAACAGTATGACCAATACGAACTGTTGGAAGAGGTCAAAAAAATGTATAATGGAACTGAGACATGCCCATGAAACGACACGTTTTTAAATTTTTGTTTGCACTTAAAATCTAAAAAGAAACTTTTTAGCAGAGGATGGTTTCGATCCATTGACCTCTGGGTTATGGGCTCAGCACGCTTCCACTGCGCCACTCTGCTCTCAGCCACTTAAGAAAAGACTAGAACTCACAATCCATGGCTTAGGAGGCCAGTGTCTTAGGCCACTGGGGTACTGTGTAAACAGTATGACCAATACGAACTGTTGGAAGAGGTCAAAAAAATGTATAATGGAACTGAGACATGCCCATGAAACGACACATTTTTTTTATTTTTTGTTTGCACTTAAAATCTAAAAATAAACTGTTTAGCAGAGGATGGTTTCGATCCATCGACCTCTGGGTTATGGGCACAGCACGCTTCCGCTGAGCCACTCTGCTCTCAGCCACTTAAGAAAAGACTAGAACTCACAATCCATGGCTTAGGAGGCCAGTGTCTTAGGCCACTGGGGTACTGTGTAAACAGTATGACCAATACGAACTGTTGGAAGAGGTCAAAAAAATGTATAATGGAACTGAGACATGCCCATGAAACGACACATTTTTTTAATTTTTTGCTTGCAATTAAAATCTAAAAACAACTGTTTAGCAGAGGATGGTTTCGATCCATCGACCTCTGGGTTATGGGCCCAGCACGCTTCGCTGCGCCACTCTGCTTCCACCCACCCCAGATGGGACTTGAACCCACAATCCCTGGCTTAGGAGGCCAGTGCCTTATCCATTAGGCCACTGGGGCACTTTTTACCTTCTGCAAACAATACGAACTGATAGAAGCAGGAAAAACAATGTGTACTGGATAGCACTGAGAGACGCAAATGAAATTTGAAAGCTTTCTCATTTTCTGTTTGCGTTTCATTTTAAAAACAAACTGTTTGAGAGGATGGTTTGAGTCATCGACCTCTGGAGTTATGGGCACAGCACGCTTCCGCTGAGCCACTCTGCTCTCAGCCATGAAAAGACTGAACTCACAATCCATGGCTTAGGAGGCCAGTGTCTTAGGCCACTGGGGTACTGTGTAAACAGTATGACCAATACGAACTGTTGGAAGAGGTCAAAAAATGTATAATGGAACTGAGACATGCCCATGAAACGACACATTTTT
>NW_026277731.1:0-51121 GCF_023373465.1 Oncorhynchus keta | reverse complement strand
ATATAGGCCTAGAGAGAGCGATGTGGAGGCGCTTCTCCTCCTCCTCCTCCTCCCCCTCTTGTACAGGTGGAACGGCAAGTTTCAATAGGTGACTGTTGTTCATGTGTGCAGAGGGTCCCTGCTTCGGCCTAAAGTGATACAGGCTCCAGTCATTGGAGCACGAGTGGAATCCCACTCACTGTGTTCTACTGGCATGCACATATTCCTACCCTGTTCATGTCAGCATTATTTATCCCCCCCCCCAAAATTGGACACAACACTCTAACATGTCCTCCACACACACACACACACACAATGGATTAGCTTTTTTCACTGACAGGGTGGGTGGCTCTTAAAAGAGCCTTTGGGTTACTACAGCACTCCAAATGCGCTGTTTACTTGGAGCTGGTGTACTTGGTCACGGCCTTGGTGCCCTCGGACACTGCGTGCTTGGCCAGCTCTCCGGGGAGCAGCAGGCGCACTGCGGTCTGGATCTCCCTGGAGGTGATGGTGGAACGCTTGTTGTAGTGGGCCAGGCGAGACGACTCTCCGGCGATGCGCTCGAAGATGTCGTTCACGAACGAGTTCATGATTCCCATGGCCTTGGAGGAGATGCCGGTATCGGGGTGGACCTGCTTCAGGACTTTGTACACGTAAATGGCGTAGCTCTCCTTCCTAGACTTTCGGCGCTTCTTGCCGCCTTTCCCTGCGGTCTTGGTGACGGCTTTCTTGGAGCCCTTCTTGGGCGCGGACTTTGCTGGCTCGGGCATGACGCTGATGTCTCGTTGCTTCTCACAAACGAATGAGGGGCGGAGAGCCCTTTCCCTCTTATGAAGACGAAGCTAAGCTAATTCGCCGGCCGTGGACACACCCCTGCTTTCTCATAGGCGCCCCTGCCATTTGCCCGGTGGAGCTGAGCGCGCATAAGAGCCTTCCACTCAGAGGCTTGCTTCCCTAACAAAGACCTGTCCCCCTTATTCCATAGCCTATGCTCTGTCACTGGTGGGGAATGGTGTGTTTAAAAAAAAAATACCCATGCAATGGCCAGAAATAAAGCCCCCTTTTTGGACTTGGTGGGGATTTACCAGCCGTGCCTTTGCCTTTATTTCGGGTGTCTCCTGTCATGAACACTGTTCCCCGCAAAGCCTGCGCTGAACATAGCCTCCTGTCATGAACACTTCTTCCCCGTCCACTCAGAGTGGCTCATGGTTTAATACGACTGTACTGAACATAGCCTCCTGTCATAAACACTTCTTCCCCGTCCACTGAGTGGCTCATGGTTTAATACAATGGATTTGGCCCTTTTGAAGCGGATGTGGGTGGCTCTTAAAAGAGCCTTTGGGTTCAAGTCGGGATGTTGACGTTCCGAGAAGAGTGCGTTTAACCGCCGAAACCGTACAGGGTGCGTCCCTGGCGTTTCAGAGCGTAGACCACGTCCATGGCCGTAACGGTCTTCCTCTTGGCGTGCTCGGTGTAGGTGACGGCGTCACGGATCACGTTCTCAAGGAACACCTTCAGGACACCGCGGGTCTCCTCGTAGATCAGCCCGGAGATACGCTTCACGCCGCCACGGCGAGCCAGACGGCGAATGGCGGGCTTGGTGATTCCCTGGATGTTATCGCGGAGAACCTTACGGTGACGCTTGGCGCCTCCTTTTCCGAGTCCCTTGCCGCCTTTACCTCTTCCAGACATTGTGTGTTCGCTAGCTGAGTTCAAGTGAATTAATGACGTAATTTTTCCTGCTTGGTGCTCTTATTATCTGCGTTTGGTGGACCTGATTGAAGCCAGTGGCACAGAAAGCGCGCGCTTTTGCCTGGCCTCTGCTGCAAAGGGGAGGGCGTTAGTTCTAGGGAACTATGGAGGAAGAAGAAATGAAAGCTACTTACATGTGCGGGAAACACACTCAAATACTGAGCTATGTTGAACACAAGGCCCAACTGTGACAACTGGGGGATCCACTACTAATCTGTGTCCCACTCTTCACATTGATTGCTGTTGTTGTTGTTGTTGTTGTTGTTGTTGTTGTTGTT
Organism: Oncorhynchus keta; assembly: GCF_023373465.1. Classification (NCBI taxonomy): domain Eukaryota; kingdom Metazoa; phylum Chordata; class Actinopteri; order Salmoniformes; family Salmonidae; genus Oncorhynchus; species Oncorhynchus keta. The sequence continues at coordinate 49,112 of NW_026277731.1, read as the reverse complement.
GTTGTTGTTGCACCTCATTCAACTCTTTCAATCAGCTGTGCCTCTCCAGGGCTACAACACAAATGGCTACTCTACCCCTGCCTGGAGTTGGGAAACACTGAACTAGTAGGATTCAACCCACTGCAGTTGCCAGTCACACCTAATAGAGATAGGCGTAAAAAAACTCTAATAGTGTCACAAGTACAAAGGAGAAACGACAAATACACAAGGAATGCCACAAATCCTAAGGGGTCCGATATGTCACCTCAGCAGTCATGTAGCTCTTGAAGGCCATGTAATAACATCATTCTTCGTTTTCTTCCCTAGACAGGATCCAGGTGGCCATGGGAAGGGTGGTGATACCTCTGCAAGCTGAAACGCTGTAAAACATTCCTCAGACACCCACCCAACACACACACACAATAAAGGGATCGTTTTCCTATGCGTACAGAGGTGATAGGCATGTGCAAATATTGTATGGTACTTTTTTCAAAAACCAATAACATAGCCTTATATTATGGAAATAGTGGTATGAGGCCAGATAGCCTCAGATGTTGCATCGAATGATCTCAACAGGTCATTTCAAAGGGGACAAATGAGGCCCAAGGGCACATACTGGCGATTGATCAATCAGTGCAGTTGATTCACATCTCAGATGTGACTAGGTTTCATCTTACAACTTATTGTTGCCATAATTGTCTCTTACCTCTACTTAGTGGCTGCCGGCCTTCAACTTGCTGGGATGCAGCTAGTGTCATCAAAGCACAAAGAATAGCAAGTTAGAAGAAATAGGTTAAGGTTACGAAAAGGCTTAGGCTTAACCCAAATGTCACGTCCGTTCGTAGCTCTACTCCGTGTAGGCACAACAAGTCATCACACAGAGAGAGAGCACACTTGAAGCACAACTGCACTGCCTGGAAGGCCGCAACGGACTGAATAGGAATCACTCAAACAGCATGCTAACTACATTCCGCTTTATGATGTCACAGTCAGCCCCTCGGAACACTGGTCCTCAACAATCTCAAACACCTTGGATACCCAAGCCAAACATTCTCTAACCAGTCACATTCACAAATCAACCAGGGAGAAGAAGGCTGCCAGGAATTGAATGCTGAAAAGCTAACCTTCTTCACAGAGCAACATCATAGGACTGGGAGTTTGTGTTCAACAGCAGGTTAGACTCTGTCACTTGTTCCCTTCAACTGCTTGCGTTCCCCTATTAACAAGGGCTTACTTCTTCTATAGGCTACAGTGCAGATACTTCACATGCAGAGTACTTCACATGCAGAGTACAACAACAAATAACAGAGGGCCTGTTACCACACCCTATAGGCTAGGAGTTGAACTTGGACCACAATTTTGTAATTAGCCTGCAGCATAAATTACACCTCCCTAACGGGGACATAAAGTGGAAATGGAGTTGCGACACATAGAAGAAAAGTCCTAATCAAATAGCCACATTTTTTTCCCTTTTTTTAATCTTCTCACCTTTATTTAATTAACCAGGTAGGCAAGTTGAGAACAACTTCTCATTTACAATTGCGACCTGGCCAAGATAAAGCAAAGCAGTTCGACACATACTACGACACAGACTTACACATGGAGTAAAACAAACATACAGTCAATAATACAGTATAAACAACTCTATATACGATGTGAGCAAATGAGGTGAGATAGGGAGGTAAAGGCAAAAAAAGGCCATGGTGGCAAAGTAAATACAATATAGCAAGTCAAACACTGGAATTGTACATTTGCAATGGAAGAAATGTGCAAAGTAGAAATAAAAATAATGGGGTGCATAGGAGCAAAATAAATTCATTAAATACAGTAGGGAAAGAGCTAGTTGTTTGGCCTAAACTATAGGTGGGCTATGTACAGGTGCAGTAATCTGTAAGATGCTCTGACAGTTGGTGCTTAAAGCTAGTGAGGGAGATAAGTGTTTCCAGTTTCAGAGATTTTTGGACTTCCTTCCAGTCATTGGCAGCAGAGACCTGGAAGGAGATGCGGCCAAAGAAAGAATTGGGTTTGGGGGTGACTAGAGAGATATACATACACCTGTTTAGCAGAAATGCTTGTGTTAACGAGCTCCAACAGCACAGTCAAGTCTAACAAGTAAGATCGAACCATGTTCCAACATTCCACACAATACACCCAAATGGAATTGGAATACATCAAAATATGGACGAGCAATGTCAGACCGTCCGTAGACTAACATGAGCTATGCAAACGACCTCCACGTTAGGAATGTGCCCAGTGGTATCTAACAAAAACACACACCTCCGTGGAACCCACATGGCAAGACAGGAAGGAAGACATGCAGAAGTGCTCATGAAGAGGACATGAAGAAGACCGGAATCATCTCCAATCAAGTGAACAATGTCAAAGGAGTAGGTCAAGTCATATAGATAGGGAGACATTTCACCGCCACCCGCTGTACCACAAGTCATTTTTCCAACACTGGCTCATCATTCAAGCCACATAGGAAGGGATCTTAACACCCACCACCTGCTGGATCAGAAGTGCCACTCACAATGGCCACACAGAGCATTTCTCCCTCAAACCTGATGCAATTGTCACAACAAGTACGTGGTCAAATGTCACTATTACTTCATTTGACTGCTCTTAAATCATATTCACTTAACCCTTTTGTTCACCTGCTGATGTTCTGCTGGTTTGTCTCTTGCAGATTTGGACATCATGTGAATGTATGTTTCTCAAGTATCAAAAGAGGGTAAGTTACATTGACCTACTTTATGAAAAACGGAATGCTACTTTTCTCTCTAGCCTACTGCACTCTTTATCTGTAAGCTCTGGATGCCATTACCCCATGTAGCCTATAGAACTTTATCTCGACGACCACATTTTACACCAATGCACCCCGAGAATCGGTTGATGGTCGGGAATCAAGTGGATGATTCTGGGACCAATTATAGGAGGGGCTCTGTTGGATGAGGGGTGTACTGAACTGTGCCTATAGCATGTCAAGTATCCCTCCAACGGGAAATAGGCGTTGCCAAATGGCCAGGGGCGCTGTCTTTTTCAGCACCACGGAGCTCCGCTATTACCTGTCTCATGACTGAAGATGCAACGGCAGACAATTCCCGCTCTTTGGTCCGGCAATGACACACTTTAGCCGTGTCATTGCTGCATTTAACTGGCAGCCTGTATTTAGGGCATTTACTTTGTCTTATCATTTCGAATCCTCAGCAAATATTCTTTTAAAAATGAGCTAAATCCCACATCAGAAGTCGACTTCAAATCACGCCAAAGACACACGACTCTACTCAACGGGAGTCAGTACTATCAAATATTCTGCACAGTGAAGGTGTCATGTGCTGAGCCATTTAGTTCCTTATGAAGCCTATTTACGAAGCCAATGCAGCAATCAACACGTACCTGCCTGCATTGGTGATTGCTATTTTGTAACTGGTCAACTACTAATAGGGCAATCATCCCGGCTGCTTGTGTCCTGTTTCGTAACAGCTCTTTTGCAAGCCCTTGATGATTATTACATCGATTGATTCCTGCTGTCCTGATACCTTTTCTCTTAAGGGATCTCGGATCTAGTCTAAAGGACTAACAATGGGTATGGCATTGGAATATTCAATCGCACACTGATTTCATCCCACTAAATAGATTCCTTTCATCTCTCCATGTATTCCACCATATCGAAACAACTTACCTATGCACTCACACAAACAAGCACAGAAGGGCGACTTAATAATATCACGTCTAATTTGGTGGCCTACAACATTGCCTGTACCTTCAACCAAAACGTTGGTACCACTTTTTTTCGACCACCTTTCACTTGCGCTGGACAGAGATATATCATTTTACTTTCAATAGCTTAGTCAGTCGCATGAATTATGGGGTGCGCACAGCTAACGTTGTAATGATCGGATCAAAACATGGATTTTTTTTGCCATCCAGGAATGTCACATGGCCCAGAAATGATTGAATGGCCATTTTCACAATGGAATAGACAGACTCTAGCATGTTACATTCCAAGAGCAATTGGAATCGAAAAAATACAACTTGCCCCACTTGGGGAGCCGAGGACCGAGTTTGGGAAACGCTGGCCTGAAGATCAAATACCAATAGGGAGCCACTATGACGTGCTGACACGCTGACAGTAACCGCGTTTAACCACAAGATGGCCTCCGTGCTCCACGGTAAACTTTTCCCCTCTCATCAGTGGCACTGCAACATGGGACTTTCAAAGTCAGTTGTTTGCCCTATATCATTACTATCACTTATTACTGCTAGTGTATTTTCCCCTCTTCTACTCTAGGCATACATCTAATCACATATAGAGAGCGTTACTGAAACGACTCAAGTCAGTTAAGAACCAACTCTTATTTACAATCACGGCCGGTGGTGATACAGCCTGGAATCGAACCACGGTCTGTAGGGACTCGAGAGCAGGGAACACGGTGGGAAAGGGGCGTGTACAAATGGAACAAATGTGCCTTTTTGACTGAAATATGGAGGTGGCTCTTAAAAGAGCCTTTGGGGGATTTTGGAGATCAGGTCATCGTTTATGCGCGCTCTCCACGAATACGACGGGCCAGCTGGATGTCCTTGGGCATGATGGTCACCCTCTTGGCGTGGATGGCGCACAGGTTGGTGTCCTCGAACAGGCCGACCAGGTAAGCCTCGCTTGCCTCCTGCAGGGCCATCACTGCGGAACTCTGGAAGCGCAGGTCGGTCTTAAAGTCCTGGGCAATTTCTCGCACCAGGCGCTGGAAAGGCAGTTTGCGGATCAGCAGCTCAGTGGACTTCTGGTAACGACGGATCTCTCTAAGAGCCACGGTGCCGGGCCTGTAACGGTGAGGCTTCTTCACGCCGCCGGTGGCCGGGCGCTCTTGCGTGCAGCCTTGGTGGCGAGCTGCTTCCTGGGTGCTTTGCCACCGTGGATTTGCGAGCGGTTTGCTTGGTTCTGGCCATGGCGCTAGCTAGCTTCCTTCTTTCACAGTCGGAGTATAGCCTCCAAATGCCTATGTGAAGTTTATAAAGCCGGCAGCGGCGTCTGCTGATTGGTCACCATCTCCGCACCGCCCTGATTGGCCCGTTGCGGAGGCCTCCTCCGCCACCCATTGGACGGGACGCTCGGCCTCTCCGTGCCACCCCAAAACGCAACCCCCCTCGCCGAGGCGCGCTTGGGTCTTTTGTTAGGGCCGCGAGCAACGTTACACTTTACGCGCAATAATGCTCTCATTTTAGCCTAGTAGTTGTTATTCTTCATTTAGGCCTCATGTGGGCACTTGATACTGTGCCGTGTATATGTATCTAACAAACACGCCAAATAGTTGGCCAGCCATAGAAAGGACACTTTGCGCTTTTGCTGAGCTAGGTGGTTGGCTCTTAAAAGAGCCTTTGGGGGTTGAGTAGTCAAGTTGCAGCCGCACCAGCGATTTTACTTGGCTTTGACGGCCTTCTCAGTCTTCTTGGGGAGCAGCACTGCCTGGATGTTGGGCAGAACACCACCCTGAGCGATGGTCACGCCGCCAAGCAGTTTGTTCAGCTCCTCGTCGTTACGGACTGCCAGCTGCAGGTGACGGGGGATGATACGAGTCTTCTTGTTGTCACGGGCAGCGTTTCCGGCCAACTCCAGGATCTCAGCAGTCAGGTACTCGAGCACTGCGGCCAGGTAGACTGGTGCGCCAGCGCCCACACGCTCGGCGTAGTTGCCTTTGCGCAGCAGCCTGTGCACACGGCCCACGGGGAACTGGAGCCCGGCACGGGATGAACGTGTCTTTGCCTTCGCCCTGGCCTTGCCTCCGGTTTTGCCTCTTCCGCTCATATTGGTAGCTTCAGTATGTCACAGAAAGTCTGAATGAGCCGCTGGCGACCTCGAGAGCCTTACTTATACCTCGCCACAAAAGGCATCGATTGGCCACCGGACCGGTGTGGCCTTATCCAATTGGAGTGAGGGAGGGACAGACAGACAGTCCTAAGCCCCCCCCACCCGCCCGCAGGCAGGCAGGCAGCAGAGTGACAAGGGCTAGGCCACTCTGTTTCCCTCCGACTTTTGTTACTTTTTCTCGTTGGCGGGAGCGCCAAAGTGACAACTCAAATCACTGAAACATGTATCAATCAAATCGAGAGTGGCTCATAATACAAATGGCTGCTGTCCAACCCACTATAGTATGTATTCTTATTATTATCACGATCAATGTGACATGTGAATTCTAACACATATCACAACAATGTTGACAGGTGAGGGTGCTGCACTCTTGAGTGACAAATGTAAAGCCATTTAGCCACTTGAAAATGTGGTGCGTAAAAGTCATTCATTTCATTTCTTTTGCACCACGGGTAGGTAGGTAGGCAGGACATACATGGAATGACATGCACTTTTATGGAAAGAGGTGGGTGGCTCTTAAAAGAGCCTTTTGTGGTAACAACATGTGTCGAGTAGAAAGAACACTGTTTGTAATAGGTTTACTTCTTCTTGGGGGCTGCCTTCTTGGCCTTGGCTGCCTTGGGCTTGGCGGCTTTGGGCTTCGCTGCCTTGGTAGCCTTCTTGGGGCTCTTGGCCGCTTTCTTGGCCGCTGCGGCGGGCTTCTTCACCTTCTTTGGGCTCTTGGCGGCCTTTTTGGGTGTAGCGGGCTTCTTGGCCTTCTTGGGGGACTTCTTTGCGGCCACGGCCTTCTTGGCTGCTACCTTCTTGGGCTTCTTGGCAGCGGCGGGCTTCTTGGCGGCCACCTTCTTAGCTTTGGGGGCTGCGGCTTTCTTGGCGGGCTTCTTTGCCTCGACGGCCTTCTTGTTGAGCTTGAAGGAGCCAGAGGCACCGGTGCCCTTGGTCTGGACCAGGGTGCCCTTGGTGACGAGGCTCTTGACGGCGATCTTGACACGGGAGTTGTTCTTCTCCACGTCGTAGCCGCCTGCCGCCAGAGACTTCTTGAGCGGCCAGGGACACGCCGCTCCTCTCCTTGGAGGCGGACACCGCCTTGACGATGAGCTCGCCTACGCTGGGTCCCGCTTTCTTGGGCTTGGCTGCTGCCTTCTTCTTGGGTGCCTTGGCCGGCGCGGCGGCGGCGGGTGCTGGTGCGACTTCTGCCATGTCTGTCGTTCGGTCCGGTAAACACACACACTTACAACACTACGGTAGTCTGTGAGGAGGAGTACTTTGCTGTAGACGCTGCTCTGCGCTATTGAAGCTCCACACCGTGCAGGGGCTGGCCTTAAACGCGACATGAGAACCATGTAGACTCAAGCCACCCAGCTCGGCTTCTCCGGGCTGGCCAAATGCTCTTTCACTTGTGTTTTCTGGTCGCCAATATCGGGCCAAAAGTCACCGACGGAGCCGTGTTTTTGGCCCAAAAGCGAACGGCCCAGCGAGCAGACTTGTGTCCGTTCAGAATAAAGTCATGTGGGCTGCAGAAGCCCCGTGCATTTTGCTGCGACTCGCTCAAAACCTCACCGTTCGACTGTCGGGTGGAGCGGTGCGCACTGCTTTTCCTGTGCTATTTGTCTCCTAAATGGCCTAAAAGTGCATCCGATTGCGAGCACCATTGATTGTGGAGTGAGCCGAGATGTCTGGCAAGGGAGTCAAATGGTTTGGCGTCCCCTGATGTGCACCTTGGTGTTTTAAAGGAGAGCTCTTTTGGGGACCTTAAAACACATGCACTTGTGAGGCCTGGCTGAGACTAGTTTCACGTTGTATTCGTCATGTGTCCAGGAGGCACAGGAAATAATACACTGTCCAACGACATGCTTACTTGCACTGTGTGTGTGTGTGTGTGATGTTTTATGAGTCCTTTAGTGGGATTTGGAGCCTGCTCTTTGTGCACAGTGTGTTTTTTCTTGTGCTAGGTAGTCTCTCTCTCTCTCTCATCCAGATGAGGTGAGGGCCAAAGTAGTTGAGCTCACCTTGTCTCTGGACTCCGCAGTGTGACTCGTGCCGGTCTTTGTGTCTGTGGGTCTTGGTGTCTGGCTGTGCGGCCGGCGCTATGGAGGCTGGCGCCCCATGTGCTTGTTCGCCCTGATATAGGCCTAGAGAGAGCGATGTGGAGGCGCTTCTCCTCCTCCTCCTCCTCCTCCCTCTTGTACAGGTGGAACGGCAAGTTTCAATAGGTGACTGTTGTTCATGTGTGCAGAGGGTCCCTGCTTCGGCCTAAAGTGATACAGGCTCCAGTCATTGGAGCACGAGTGGAATCCCACTCACTGTGTTCTACTGGCATGCACATATTCCTACCCTGTTCATGTCAGCATTATTTATCCCCCCCCCCAAAATTGGACACAACACTCTAACATGTCCTCCACACACACACACACACAATGGATTAGCTTTTTTCACTGACAGGGTGGGTGGCTCTTAAAAGAGCCTTTGGGTTACTACAGCACTCCAAATGCGCTGTTTACTTGGAGCTGGTGTACTTGGTCACGGCCTTGGTGCCCTCGGACACTGCGTGCTTGGCCAGCTCTCCGGGGAGCAGCAGGCGCACTGCGGTCTGGATCTCCCTGGAGGTGATGGTGGAACGCTTGTTGTAGTGGGCCAGGCGAGACGACTCTCCGGCGATGCGCTCGAAGATGTCGTTCACGAACGAGTTCATGATTCCCATGGCCTTGGAGGAGATGCCGGTATCGGGGTGGACCTGCTTCAGGACTTTGTACACGTAAATGGCGTAGCTCTCCTTCCTAGACTTTCGGCGCTTCTTGCCGCCTTTCCCTGCGGTCTTGGTGACGGCTTTCTTGGAGCCCTTCTTGGGCGCGGACTTTGCTGGCTCGGGCATGACGCTGATGTCTCGTTGCTTCTCACAAACGAATGAGGGGGCGGAGAGCCCTTTCCCTCTTATGAAGACGAAGCTAAGCTAATTCGCCGGCCGTGGACACACCCCTGCTTTCTCATAGGCGCCCCTGCCATTTGCCCGGTGGAGCTGAGCGCGCATAAGAGCCTTCCACTCAGAGCTTGCTTCCCTAACAAAGACCTGTCCCCCTTATTCCATAGCCTATGCTCTGTCACTGGTGGGGAATGGTGTGTTTAAAAAAAAATACCCATGCAATGGCCAGAAATAAAGCCCCCCTTTTTGGACTTGGTGGGGATTTACCAGCCGTGGTGCCTTTATTTCGGGTGTCTCGTAATACGACTGTACGCAAAGCCTGCGCTGAACATAGCCTCCTGTCATGAACACTTCTTCCCCGTCCACTCAGAGTGGCTCATGGTTTAATACGACTGTACTGAACATAGCCTCCTGTCATAAACACTTCTTCCCCGTCCACTGAGTGGCTCATGGTTTAATACAATGGATTTGGCCCTTTTGAAGCGGATGTGGGTGGCTCTTAAAAGAGCCTTTGGGTTCAAGTCGGGATGTTGACGTTCCGAGAAGAGTGCGTTTAACCGCCGAAACCGTACAGGGTGCGTCCCTGGCGTTTCAGAGCGTAGACCACGTCCATGGCCGTAACGGTCTTCCTCTTGGCGTGCTCGGTGTAGGTGACGGCGTCACGGATCACGTTCTCAAGGAACACCTTCAGGACACCGCGGGTCTCCTCGTAGATCAGCCCGGAGATACGCTTCACGCCGCCACGGCGAGCCAGACGGCGAATGGCGGGCTTGGTGATTCCCTGGATGTTATCGCGGAGAACCTTACGGTGACGCTTGGCGCCTCCTTTTCCGAGTCCCTTGCCGCCTTTACCTCTTCCAGACATTGTGTGTTCGCTAGCTGAGTTCAAGTGAATTAATGACGTAATTTTTCCTGCTTGGTGCTCTTATTATCTGCGTTTGGTGGACCTGATTGAAGCCAGTGGCACAGAAAGCGCGCGCTTTTGCCTGGCCTCTGCTGCAAAGGGGAGGGCGTTAGTTCTAGGGAACTATGGAGGAAGAAGAAATGAAAGCTACTTACATGTGCGGGAAACACACTCAAATACTGAGCTATGTTGAACACAAGGCCCAACTGTGACAACTGGGGGATCCACTACTAATCTGTGTCCCACTCTTCACATTGATTGCTGTTGTTGTTGTTGTTGTTGTTGTTGTTGTTGTTGTTGTTGTTGTTGCACCTCATTCAACTCTTTCAATCAGCTGTGCCTCTCCAGGGCTACAACACAAATGGCTACTCTACCCCTGCCTGGAGTTGGGAAACACTGAACTAGTAGGATTCAACCCACTGCAGTTGCCAGTCACACCTAATAGAGATAGGCGTAAAAAAACTCTAATAGTGTCACAAGTACAAAGGAGAAACGAACAAATACACAAGGAATGCCACAAATCCTAAGGGGTCCGATATGTCACCTCAGCAGTCATGTAGCTCTTGAAGGCCATGTAATAACATCATTCTTCGTTTTCTTCCCTAGACAGGATCCAGGTGGCCATGGGAAGGGTGGTGATACCTCTGCAAGCTGAAACGCTGTAAAACATTCCTCAGACACCCACCCAACACACACACACAATAAAGGGATCGTTTTCCTATGCGTACAGAGGTGATAGGCATGTGCAAATATTGTATGGTACTTTTTTCAAAAACCAATAACATAGCCTTATATTATGGAAATAGTGGTATGAGGCCAGATAGCCTCAGATGTTGCATCGAATGATCTCAACAGGTCATTTCAAAGGGGACAAATGAGGCCCAAGGGCACATACTGGCGATTGATCAATCAGTGCAGTTGATTCACATCTCAGATGTGACTAGGTTTCATCTTACAACTTATTGTTGCCATAATTGTCTCTTACCTCTACTTAGTGGCTGCCGGCCTTCAACTTGCTGGGATGCAGCTAGTGTCATCAAAGCACAAAGAATAGCAAGTTAGAAGAAATAGGTTAAGGTTACGAAAAGGCTTAGGCTTAACCCAAATGTCACGTCCGTTCGTAGCTCTACTCCGTGTAGGCACAACAAGTCATCACACAGAGAGAGAGCACACTTGAAGCACAACTGCACTGCCTGGAAGGCCGCAACGGACTGAATAGGAATCACTCAAACAGCATGCTAACTACATTCCGCTTTATGATGTCACAGTCAGCCCCTCGGAACACTGGTCCTCAACAATCTCAAACACCTTGGATACCCAAGCCAAACATTCTCTAACCAGTCACATTCACAAATCAACCAGGGAGAAGAAGGCTGCCAGGAATTGAATGCTGAAAAGCTAACCTTCTTCACAGAGCAACATCATAGGACTGGGAGTTTGTGTTCAACAGCAGGTTAGACTCTGTCACTTGTTCCCTTCAACTGCTTGCGTTCCCCTATTAACAAGGGCTTACTTCTTCTATAGGCTACAGTGCAGATACTTCACATGCAGAGTACTTCACATGCAGAGTACAACAACAAATAACAGAGGGCCTGTTACCACACCCTATAGGCTAGGAGTTGAACTTGGACCACAATTTTGTAATTAGCCTGCAGCATAAATTACACCTCCCTAACGGGGACATAAAGTGGAAATGGAGTTGCGACACATAGAAGAAAAGTCCTAATCAAATAGCCACATTTTTTCCCCTTTTTTTAATCTTCTCACCTTTATTTAATTAACCAGGTAGGCAAGTTGAGAACAACTTCTCATTTACAATTGCGACCTGGCCAAGATAAAGCAAAGCAGTTCGACACATACTACGACACAGACTTACACATGGAGTAAAACAAACATACAGTCAATAATACAGTATAAACAACTCTATATACGATGTGAGCAAATGAGGTGAGATAGGGAGGTAAAGGCAAAAAAGGCCATGGTGGCAAAGTAAATACAATATAGCAAGTCAAACACTGGAATTGTACATTTGCAATGGAAGAAATGTGCAAAGTAGAAATAAAAATAATGGGGTGCATAGGAGCAAAATAAATTCATTAAATACAGTAGGGAAAGAGCTAGTTGTTTGGCCTAAACTATAGGTGGGCTATGTACAGGTGCAGTAATCTGTAAGATGCTCTGACAGTTGGTGCTTAAAGCTAGTGAGGGAGATAAGTGTTTCCAGTTTCAGAGATTTTTGGACTTCCTTCCAGTCATTGGCAGCAGAGACCTGGAAGGAGATGCGGCCAAAGAAAGAATTGGGTTTGGGGGTGACTAGAGAGATATACATACACCTGTTTAGCAGAAATGCTTGTGTTAACGAGCTCCAACAGCACAGTCAAGTCTAACAAGTAAGATCGAACCATGTTCCAACATTCCACACAATACACCCAAATGGAATTGGAATACATCAAAATATGGACGAGCAATGTCAGACCGTCCGTAGACTAACATGAGCTATGCAAACGACCTCCACGTTAGGAATGTGCCCAGTGGTATCTAACAAAAACACACACCTCCGTGGAACCCACATGGCAAGACAGGAAGGAAGACATGCAGAAGTGCTCATGAAGAGGACATGAAGAAGACCGGAATCATCTCCAATCAAGTGAACAATGTCAAAGGAGTAGGTCAAGTCATATAGATAGGGAGACATTTCACCGCCACCCGCTGTACCACAAGTCATTTTTCCAACACTGGCTCATCATTCAAGCCACATAGGAAGGGATCTTAACACCCACCACCTGCTGGATCAGAAGTGCCACTCACAATGGCCACACAGAGCATTTCTCCCTCAAACCTGATGCAATTGTCACAACAAGTACGTGGTCAAATGTCACTATTACTTCATTTGACTGCTCTTAAATCATATTCACTTAACCCTTTTGTTCACCTGCTGATGTTCTGCTGGTTTGTCTCTTGCAGATTTGGACATCATGTGAATGTATGTTTCTCAAGTATCAAAAGAGGGTAAGTTACATTGACCTACTTTATGAAAAACGGAATGCTACTTTTCTCTCTAGCCTACTGCACTCTTTATCTGTAAGCTCTGGATGCCATTACCCCATGTAGCCTATAGAACTTTATCTCGACGACCACATTTTACACCAATGCACCCCGAGAATCGGTTGATGGTCGGGAATCAAGTGGATGATTCTGGGACCAATTATAGGAGGGGCTCTGTTGGATGAGGGGTGTACTGAACTGTGCCTATAGCATGTCAAGTATCCCTCCAACGGGAAATAGGCGTTGCCAAATGGCCAGGGGCGCTGTCTTTTTCAGCACCACGGAGCTCCGCTATTACCTGTCTCATGACTGAAGATGCAACGGCAGACAATTCCCGCTCTTTGGTCCGGCAATGACACACTTTAGCCGTGTCATTGCTGCATTTAACTGGCAGCCTGTATTTAGGGCATTTACTTTGTCTTATCATTTCGAATCCTCAGCAAATATTCTTTTAAAAATGAGCTAAATCCCACATCAGAAGTCGACTTCAAATCACGCCAAAGACACACGACTCTACTCAACGGGAGTCAGTACTATCAAATATTCTGCACAGTGAAGGTGTCATGTGCTGAGCCATTTAGTTCCTTATGAAGCCTATTTACGAAGCCAATGCAGCAATCAACACGTACCTGCCTGCATTGGTGATTGCTATTTTGTAACTGGTCAACTACTAATAGGGCAATCATCCCGGCTGCTTGTGTCCTGTTTCGTAACAGCTCTTTTGCAAGCCCTTGATGATTATTACATCGATTGATTCCTGCTGTCCTGATACCTTTTCTCTTAAGGGATCTCGGATCTAGTCTAAAGGACTAACAATGGGTATGGCATTGGAATATTCAATCGCACACTGATTTCATCCCACTAAATAGATTCCTTTCATCTCTCCATGTATTCCACCATATCGAAACAACTTACCTATGCACTCACACAAACAAGCACAGAAGGGCGACTTAATAATATCACGTCTAATTTGGTGGCCTACAACATTGCCTGTACCTTCAACCAAAACGTTGGTACCACTTTTTTTCGACCACCTTTCACTTGCGCTGGACAGAGATATATCATTTTACTTTCAATAGCTTAGTCAGTCGCATGAATTATGGGGTGCGCACAGCTAACGTTGTAATGATCGGATCAAAACATGGATTTTTTTTTGCCATCCAGGAATGTCACATGGCCCAGAAATGATTGAATGGCCATTTTCACAATGGAATAGACAGACTCTAGCATGTTACATTCCAAGAGCAATTGGAATCGAAAAATACAACTTGCCCCACTTGGGGAGCCGAGGACCGAGTTTGGGAAACGCTGGCCTGAAGATCAAATACCAATAGGGAGCCACTATGACGTGCTGACACGCTGACAGTAACCGCGTTTAACCACAAGATGGCCTCCGTGCTCCACGGTAAACTTTTCCCCTCTCATCAGTGGCACTGCAACATGGGACTTTCAAAGTCAGTTGTTTGCCCTATATCATTACTATCACTTATTACTGCTAGTGTATTTTCCCCTCTTCTACTCTAGGCATACATCTAATCACATATAGAGAGCGTTACTGAAACGACTCAAGTCAGTTAAGAACCAACTCTTATTTACAATCACGGCCGGTGGTGATACAGCCTGGAATCGAACCACGGTCTGTAGGGACTCGAGAGCAGGGAACACGGTGGGAAAGGGGCGTGTACAAATGGAACAAATGTGCCTTTTTGACTGAAATATGGAGGTGGCTCTTAAAAGAGCCTTTGGGGGATTTTGGAGATCAGGTCATCGTTTATGCGCGCTCTCCACGAATACGACGGGCCAGCTGGATGTCCTTGGGCATGATGGTCACCCTCTTGGCGTGGATGGCGCACAGGTTGGTGTCCTCGAACAGGCCGACCAGGTAAGCCTCGCTTGCCTCCTGCAGGGCCATCACTGCGGAACTCTGGAAGCGCAGGTCGGTCTTAAAGTCCTGGGCAATTTCTCGCACCAGGCGCTGGAAAGGCAGTTTGCGGATCAGCAGCTCAGTGGACTTCTGGTAACGACGGATCTCTCTAAGAGCCACGGTGCCGGGCCTGTAACGGTGAGGCTTCTTCACGCCGCCGGTGGCCGGGCGCTCTTGCGTGCAGCCTTGGTGGCGAGCTGCTTCCTGGGTGCTTTGCCACCGGTGGATTTGCGAGCGGTTTGCTTGGTTCTGGCCATGCCATGGCGCTAGCTAGCTTCCTTCTTTCACAGTCGGAGTATAGCCTCCAAATGCCTATGTGAAGTTTATAAAGCCGGCAGCGGCGTCTGCTGATTGGTCACCATCTCCGCACCGCCCTGATTGGCCCGTTGCGGAGGCCTCCTCCGCCACCCATTGGACGGGACGCTCGGCCTCTCCGTGCCACCCCAAAACGCAACCCCCCCCCCCTCGCCGAGGCGCGCTTGGGTCTTTTGTTAGGGCCGCGAGCAACGTTACACTTTACGCGCAATAATGCTCTCATTTTAGCCTAGTAGTTGTTATTCTTCATTTAGGCCTCATGTGGGCACTTGATACTGTGCCGTGTATATGTATCTAACAAACACGCCAAATAGTTGGCCAGCCATAGAAAGGACACTTTGCGCTTTTGCTGAGCTAGGTGGTTGGCTCTTAAAAGAGCCTTTGGGGGTTGAGTAGTCAAGTTGCAGCCGCACCAGCGATTTTACTTGGCTTTGACGGCCTTCTCAGTCTTCTTGGATGGGGAGCAGCACTGCCTGGATGTTGGGCAGAACACCACCCTGAGCGATGGTCACGCCGCCAAGCAGTTTGTTCAGCTCCTCGTCGTTACGGACTGCCAGCTGCAGGTGACGGGGGATGATACGAGTCTTCTTGTTGTCACGGGCAGCGTTTCCGGCCAACTCCAGGATCTCAGCAGTCAGGTACTCGAGCACTGCGGCCAGGTAGACTGGTGCGCCAGCGCCCACACGCTCGGCGTAGTTGCCTTTGCGCAGCAGCCTGTGCACACGGCCCACGGGGAACTGGAGCCCGGCACGGGATGAACGTGTCTTTGCCTTCGCCCTGGCCTTGCCTCCGGTTTTGCCTCTTCCGCTCATATTGGTAGCTTCAGTATGTCACAGAAAGTCTGAATGAGCCGCTGGCGACCTCGAGAGCCTTACTTATACCTCGCCACAAAAGGCATCGATTGGCCACCGGACCGGTGTGGCCTTATCCAATTGGAGTGAGGGAGGGACAGACAGACAGTCCTAAGCCCGCCCCCACCCGCCCGCCCGCCCGCAGGCAGGCAGGCAGCAGAGTGACAAGGGCTAGGCCACTCTGTTTCCCTCCGACTTTTGTTACTTTTTCTCGTTGGCGGGAGCGCCAAAGTGACAACTCAAATCACTGAAACATGTATCAATCAAATCGAGAGTGGCTCATAATACAAATGGCTGCTGTCCAACCCACTATAGTATGTATTCTTATTATTATCACGATCAATGTGACATGTGAATTCTAACACATATCACAACAATGTTGACAGGTGAGGGTGCTGCACTCTTGAGTGACAAATGTAAAGCCATTTAGCCACTTGAAAATGTGGTGCGTAAAAGTCATTCATTTCATTTCTTTTGCACCACGGGTAGGTAGGTAGGCAGGACATACATGGAATGACATGCACTTTTATGGAAAGAGGTGGGTGGCTCTTAAAAGAGCCTTTTGTGGTAACAACATGTGTCGAGTAGAAAGAACACTGTTTGTAATAGGTTTACTTCTTCTTGGGGGCTGCCTTCTTGGCCTTGGCTGCCTTGGGCTTGGCGGCTTTGGGCTTCGCTGCCTTGGTAGCCTTCTTGGGGCTCTTGGCCGCTTTCTTGGCCGCTGCGGCGGGCTTCTTCACCTTCTTTGGGCTCTTGGCGGCCTTTTTGGGTGTAGCGGGCTTCTTGGCCTTCTTGGGGGACTTCTTTGCGGCCACGGCCTTCTTGGCTGCTACCTTCTTGGGCTTCTTGGCAGCGGCGGGCTTCTTGGCGGCCACCTTCTTAGCTTTGGGGGCTGCGGCTTTCTTGGCGGGCTTCTTTGCCTCGACGGCCTTCTTGTTGAGCTTGAAGGAGCCAGAGGCACCGGTGCCCTTGGTCTGGACCAGGGTGCCCTTGGTGACGAGGCTCTTGACGGCGATCTTGACACGGGAGTTGTTCTTCTCCACGTCGTAGCCGCCTGCCGCCAGAGACTTCTTGAGCGCGGCCAGGGACACGCCGCTCCTCTCCTTGGAGGCGGACACGCCTTGACGATGAGCTCGCCTACGCTGGGTCCCGCTTTCTTGGGCTTGGCTGCTGCCTTCTTCTTGGGTGCCTTGGCCGGCGCGGCGGGGGGGTGCTGGTGCGACTTCTGCCATGTCTGTCGTTCGGTCCGGTAAACACACACACTTACAACACTACGGTAGTCTGTGAGGAGGAGTACTTTGCTGTAGACGCTGCTCTGCGCTATTGAAGCTCCACACCGTGCAGGGGGCTGGCCTTAAACGCGACATGAGAACCATGTAGACTCAAGCCACCCAGCTCGGCTTCTCCGGGCTGGCCAAATGCTCTTTCACTTGTGTTTTCTGGTCGCCAATATCGGGCCAAAAGTCACCGACGGAGCCGTGTTTTTGGCCCAAAAGCGAACGGCCCAGCGAGCAGACTTGTGTCCGTTCAGAATAAAGTCATGTGGGCTGCAGAAGCCCCGTGCATTTTGCTGCGACTCGCTCAAAACCTCACCGTTCGACTGTCGGGTGGAGCGGTGCGCACTGCTTTTCCTGTGCTATTTGTCTCCTAAATGGCCTAAAAGTGCATCCGATTGCGAGCACCATTGATTGTGGAGTGAGCCGAGATGTCTGGCAAGGGAGTCAAATGGTTTGGCGTCCCCTGATGTGCACCTTGGTGTTTTAAAGGAGAGCTCTTTTGGGGACCTTAAAACACATGCACTTGTGAGGCCTGGCTGAGACTAGTTTCACGTTGTATTCGTCATGTGTCCAGGAGGCACAGGAAATAATACACTGTCCAACGACATGCTTACTTGCACTGTGTGTGTGTGTGTGTGATGTTTTATGAGTCCTTTAGTGGGATTTGGAGCCTGCTCTTTGTGCACAGTGTGTTTTTTCTTGTGCTAGGTAGTCTCTCTCTCTCTCTCATCCAGATGAGGTGAGGGCCAAAGTAGTTGAGCTCACCTTGTCTCTGGACTCCGCAGTGTGACTCGTGCCGGTCTTTGTGTCTGTGGGTCTTGGTGTCTGGCTGTGCGGCCGGCGCTATGGAGGCTGGCGCCCCATGTGCTTGTTCGCCCTGATATAGGCCTAGAGAGAGCGATGTGGAGGCGCTTCTCCTCCTCCTCCTCCTCCCTCTTGTACAGGTGGAACGGCAAGTTTCAATAGGTGACTGTTGTTCATGTGTGCAGAGGGTCCCTGCTTCGGCCTAAAGTGATACAGGCTCCAGTCATTGGAGCACGAGTGGAATCCCACTCACTGTGTTCTACTGGCATGCACATATTCCTACCCTGTTCATGTCAGCATTATTTATCCCCCCCCCCAAAATTGGACACAACACTCTAACATGTCCTCCACACACACACACACAATGGATTAGCTTTTTTCACTGACAGGGTGGGTGGCTCTTAAAAGAGCCTTTGGGTTACTACAGCACTCCAAATGCGCTGTTTACTTGGAGCTGGTGTACTTGGTCACGGCCTTGGTGCCCTCGGACACTGCGTGCTTGGCCAGCTCTCCGGGGAGCAGCAGGCGCACTGCGGTCTGGATCTCCCTGGAGGTGATGGTGGAACGCTTGTTGTAGTGGGCCAGGCGAGACGACTCTCCGGCGATGCGCTCGAAGATGTCGTTCACGAACGAGTTCATGATTCCCATGGCCTTGGAGGAGATGCCGGTATCGGGGTGGACCTGCTTCAGGACTTTGTACACGTAAATGGCGTAGCTCTCCTTCCTAGACTTTCGGCGCTTCTTGCCGCCTTTCCCTGCGGTCTTGGTGACGGCTTTCTTGGAGCCCTTCTTGGGCGCGGACTTTGCTGGCTCGGGCATGACGCTGATGTCTCGTTGCTTCTCACAAACGAATGAGGGGCGGAGAGCCCTTTCCCTCTTATGAAGACGAAGCTAAGCTAATTCGCCGGCCGTGGACACACCCCTGCTTTCTCATAGGCGCCCCTGCCATTTGCCCGGTGGAGCTGAGCGCGCATAAGAGCCTTCCACTCAGAGGCTTGCTTCCCTAACAAAGACCTGTCCCCCTTATTCCATAGCCTATGCTCTGTCACTGGTGGGGAATGGTGTGTTTAAAAAAAATACCCATGCAATGGCCAGAAATAAAGCCCCCCTTTTTGGACTTGGTGGGGATTTACCAGCCGTGGTGCCTTTATTTCGGGTGTCTCGTAATACGACTGTACGCAAAGCCTGCGCTGAACATAGCCTCCTGTCATGAACACTTCTTCCCCGTCCACTCAGAGTGGCTCATGGTTTAATACGACTGTACTGAACATAGCCTCCTGTCATAAACACTTCATTCCCCCGTCCACTGAGTGGCTCATGGTTTAATACAATGGATTTGGCCCTTTTGAAGCGGATGTGGGTGGCTCTTAAAAGAGCCTTTGGGTTCAAGTCGGGATGTTGACGTTCCGAGAAGAGTGCGTTTAACCGCCGAAACCGTACAGGGTGCGTCCCTGGCGTTTCAGAGCGTAGACCACGTCCATGGCCGTAACGGTCTTCCTCTTGGCGTGCTCGGTGTAGGTGACGGCGTCACGGATCACGTTCTCAAGGAACACCTTCAGGACACCGCGGGTCTCCTCGTAGATCAGCCCGGAGATACGCTTCACGCCGCCACGGCGAGCCAGACGGCGAATGGCGGGCTTGGTGATTCCCTGGATGTTATCGCGGAGAACCTTACGGTGACGCTTGGCGCCTCCTTTTCCGAGTCCCTTGCCGCCTTTACCTCTTCCAGACATTGTGTGTTCGCTAGCTGAGTTCAAGTGAATTAATGACGTAATTTTTCCTGCTTGGTGCTCTTATTATCTGCGTTTGGTGGACCTGATTGAAGCCAGTGGCACAGAAAGCGCGCGCTTTTGCCTGGCCTCTGCTGCAAAGGGGAGGGCGTTAGTTCTAGGGAACTATGGAGGAAGAAGAAATGAAAGCTACTTACATGTGCGGGAAACACACTCAAATACTGAGCTATGTTGAACACAAGGCCCAACTGTGACAACTGGGGGATCCACTACTAATCTGTGTCCCACTCTTCACATTGATTGCTGTTGTTGTTGTTGTTGTTGTTGTTGTTGTTGTTGTTGCACCTCATTCAACTCTTTCAATCAGCTGTGCCTCTCCAGGGCTACAACACAAATGGCTACTCTACCCCTGCCTGGAGTTGGGAAACACTGAACTAGTAGGATTCAACCCACTGCAGTTGCCAGTCACACCTAATAGAGATAGGCGTAAAAAAACTCTAATAGTGTCACAAGTACAAAGGAGAAACGACAAATACACAAATACACAAGGAATGCCACAAATCCTAAGGGGTCCGATATGTCACCTCAGCAGTCATGTAGCTCTTGAAGGCCATGTAATAACATCATTCTTCGTTTTCTTCCCTAGACAGGATCCAGGTGGCCATGGGAAGGGTGGTGATACCTCTGCAAGCTGAAACGCTGTAAAACATTCCTCAGACACCCACCCAACACACACACACAATAAAGGGATCGTTTTCCTATGCGTACAGAGGTGATAGGCATGTGCAAATATTGTATGGTACTTTTTCAAAAACCAATAACATAGCCTTATATTATGGAAATAGTGGTATGAGGCCAGATAGCCTCAGATGTTGCATCGAATGATCTCAACAGGTCATTTCAAAGGGGACAAATGAGGCCCAAGGGCACATACTGGCGATTGATCAATCAGTGCAGTTGATTCACATCTCAGATGTGACTAGGTTTCATCTTACAACTTATTGTTGCCATAATTGTCTCTTACCTCTACTTAGTGGCTGCCGGCCTTCAACTTGCTGGGATGCAGCTAGTGTCATCAAAGCACAAAGAATAGCAAGTTAGAAGAAATAGGTTAAGGTTACGAAAAGGCTTAGGCTTAACCCAAATGTCACGTCCGTTCGTAGCTCTACTCCGTGTAGGCACAACAAGTCATCACACAGAGAGAGAGCACACTTGAAGCACAACTGCACTGCCTGGAAGGCCGCAACGGACTGAATAGGAATCACTCAAACAGCATGCTAACTACATTCCGCTTTATGATGTCACGTCAGCCCCTCGGAACACTGGTCCTCAACAATCTCAAACACCTTGGATACCCAAGCCAAACATTCTCTAACCAGTCACATTCACAAATCAACCAGGGAGAAGAAGGCTGCCAGGAATTGAATGCTGAAAAGCTAACCTTCTTCACAGAGCAACATCATAGGACTGGGAGTTTGTGTTCAACAGCAGGTTAGACTCTGTCACTTGTTCCCTTCAACTGCTTGCGTTCCCCTATTAACAAGGGCTTACTTCTTCTATAGGCTACAGTGCAGATACTTCACATGCAGAGTACTTCACATGCAGAGTACAACAACAAATAACAGAGGGCCTGTTACCACACCCTATAGGCTAGGAGTTGAACTTGGACCACAATTTTGTAATTAGCCTGCAGCATAAATTACACCTCCCTAACGGGGACATAAAGTGGAAATGGAGTTGCGACACATAGAAGAAAAGTCCTAATCAAATAGCCACATTTTTTTCCCTTTTTTTAATCTTCTCACCTTTATTTAATTAACCAGGTAGGCAAGTTGAGAACAACTTCTCATTTACAATTGCGACCTGGCCAAGATAAAGCAAAGCAGTTCGACACATACTACGACACAGACTTACACATGGAGTAAAACAAACATACAGTCAATAATACAGTATAAACAACTCTATATACGATGTGAGCAAATGAGGTGAGATAGGGGAGGTAAAGGCAAAAAAAGGCCATGGTGGCAAAGTAAATACAATATAGCAAGTCAAACACTGGAATTGTACATTTGCAATGGAAGAAATGTGCAAAGTAGAAATAAAAATAATGGGGTGCATAGGAGCAAAATAAATTCATTAAATACAGTAGGGAAAGAGCTAGTTGTTTGGCCTAAACTATAGGTGGGCTATGTACAGGTGCAGTAATCTGTAAGATGCTCTGACAGTTGGTGCTTAAAGCTAGTGAGGGAGATAAGTGTTTCCAGTTTCAGAGATTTTTGGACTTCCTTCCAGTCATTGGCAGCAGAGACCTGGAAGGAGATGCGGCCAAAGAAAGAATTGGGTTTGGGGGTGACTAGAGAGATATACATACACCTGTTTAGCAGAAATGCTTGTGTTAACGAGCTCCAACAGCACAGTCAAGTCTAACAAGTAAGATCGAACCATGTTCCAACATTCCACACAATACACCCAAATGGAATTGGAATACATCAAAATATGGACGAGCAATGTCAGACCGTCCGTAGACTAACATGAGCTATGCAAACGACCTCCACGTTAGGAATGTGCCCAGTGGTATCTAACAAAAACACACACCTCCGTGGAACCCACATGGCAAGACAGGAAGGAAGACATGCAGAAGTGCTCATGAAGAGGACATGAAGAAGACCGGAATCATCTCCAATCAAGTGAACAATGTCAAAGGAGTAGGTCAAGTCATATAGATAGGGAGACATTTCACCGCCACCCGCTGTACCACAAGTCATTTTTCCAACACTGGCTCATCATTCAAGCCACATAGGAAGGGATCTTAACACCCACCACCTGCTGGATCAGAAGTGCCACTCACAATGGCCACACAGAGCATTTCTCCCTCAAACCTGATGCAATTGTCACAACAAGTACGTGGTCAAATGTCACTATTACTTCATTTGACTGCTCTTAAATCATATTCACTTAACCCTTTTGTTCACCTGCTGATGTTCTGCTGGTTTGTCTCTTGCAGATTTGGACATCATGTGAATGTATGTTTCTCAAGTATCAAAAGAGGGTAAGTTACATTGACCTACTTTATGAAAAACGGAATGCTACTTTTCTCTCTAGCCTACTGCACTCTTTATCTGTAAGCTCTGGATGCCATTACCCCATGTAGCCTATAGAACTTTATCTCGACGACCACATTTTACACCAATGCACCCCGAGAATCGGTTGATGGTCGGGAATCAAGTGGATGATTCTGGGACCAATTATAGGAGGGGCTCTGTTGGATGAGGGGTGTACTGAACTGTGCCTATAGCATGTCAAGTATCCCTCCAACGGGAAATAGGCGTTGCCAAATGGCCAGGGGCGCTGTCTTTTTCAGCACCACGGAGCTCCGCTATTACCTGTCTCATGACTGAAGATGCAACGGCAGACAATTCCCGCTCTTTGGTCCGGCAATGACACACTTTAGCCGTGTCATTGCTGCATTTAACTGGCAGCCTGTATTTAGGGCATTTACTTTGTCTTATCATTTCGAATCCTCAGCAAATATTCTTTTAAAAATGAGCTAAATCCCACATCAGAAGTCGACTTCAAATCACGCCAAAGACACACGACTCTACTCAACGGGAGTCAGTACTATCAAATATTCTGCACAGTGAAGGTGTCATGTGCTGAGCCATTTAGTTCCTTATGAAGCCTATTTACGAAGCCAATGCAGCAATCAACACGTACCTGCCTGCATTGGTGATTGCTATTTTGTAACTGGTCAACTACTAATAGGGCAATCATCCCGGCTGCTTGTGTCCTGTTTCGTAACAGCTCTTTGCAAGCCCTTGATGATTATTACATCGATTGATTCCTGCTGTCCTGATACCTTTTCTCTTAAGGGATCTCGGATCTAGTCTAAAGGACTAACAATGGGTATGGCATTGGAATATTCAATCGCACACTGATTTCATCCCACTAAATAGATTCCTTTCATCTCTCCATGTATTCCACCATATCGAAACAACTTACCTATGCACTCACACAAACAAGCACAGAAGGGCGACTTAATAATATCACGTCTAATTTGGTGGCCTACAACATTGCCTGTACCTTCAACCAAAACGTTGGTACCACTTTTTTTCGACCACCTTTCACTTGCGCTGGACAGAGATATATCATTTTACTTTCAATAGCTTAGTCAGTCGCATGAATTATGGGGTGCGCACAGCTAACGTTGTAATGATCGGATCAAAACATGGATTTTTTTTTGCCATCCAGGAATGTCACATGGCCCAGAAATGATTGAATGGCCATTTTCACAATGGAATAGACAGACTCTAGCATGTTACATTCCAAGAGCAATTGGAATCGAAAAATACAACTTGCCCCACTTGGGGAGCCGAGGACCGAGTTTGGGAAACGCTGGCCTGAAGATCAAATACCAATAGGGAGCCACTATGACGTGCTGACACGCTGACAGTAACCGCGTTTAACCACAAGATGGCCTCCGTGCTCCACGGTAAACTTTTCCCCTCTCATCAGTGGCACTGCAACATGGGACTTTCAAAGTCAGTTGTTTGCCCTATATCATTACTATCACTTATTACTGCTAGTGTATTTTCCCCTCTTCTACTCTAGGCATACATCTAATCACATATAGAGAGCGTTACTGAAACGACTCAAGTCAGTTAAGAACCAACTCTTATTTACAATCACGGCCGGTGGTGATACAGCCTGGAATCGAACCACGGTCTGTAGGGACTCGAGAGCAGGGAACACGGTGGGAAAGGGGCGTGTACAAATGGAACAAATGTGCCTTTTTGACTGAAATATGGAGGTGGCTCTTAAAAGAGCCTTTGGGGGATTTTGGAGATCAGGTCATCGTTTATGCGCGCTCTCCACGAATACGACGGGCCAGCTGGATGTCCTTGGGCATGATGGTCACCCTCTTGGCGTGGATGGCGCACAGGTTGGTGTCCTCGAACAGGCCGACCAGGTAAGCCTCGCTTGCCTCCTGCAGGGCCATCACTGCGGAACTCTGGAAGCGCAGGTCGGTCTTAAAGTCCTGGGCAATTTCTCGCACCAGGCGCTGGAAAGGCAGTTTGCGGATCAGCAGCTCAGTGGACTTCTGGTAACGACGGATCTCTCTAAGAGCCACGGTGCCGGGCCTGTAACGGTGAGGCTTCTTCACGCCGCCGGTGGCCGGGCGCTCTTGCGTGCAGCCTTGGTGGCGAGCTGCTTCCTGGGTGCTTTGCCACCGGTGGATTTGCGAGCGGTTTGCTTGGTTCTGGCCATGGCGCTAGCTAGCTTCCTTCTTTCACAGTCGGAGTATAGCCTCCAAATGCCTATGTGAAGTTTATAAAGCCGGCAGCGGCGTCTGCTGATTGGTCACCATCTCCGCACCGCCCTGATTGGCCCGTTGCGGAGGCCTCCTCCGCCACCCATTGGACGGGACGCTCGGCCTCTCCGTGCCACCCCAAAACGCAACCCCCCTCGCCGAGGCGCGCTTGGGTCTTTTGTTAGGGCCGCGAGCAACGTTACACTTTACGCGCAATAATGCTCTCATTTTAGCCTAGTAGTTGTTATTCTTCATTTAGGCCTCATGTGGGCACTTGATACTGTGCCGTGTATATGTATCTAACAAACACGCCAAATAGTTGGCCAGCCATAGAAAGGACACTTTGCGCTTTTGCTGAGCTAGGTGGTTGGCTCTTAAAAGAGCCTTTGGGGGTTGAGTAGTCAAGTTGCAGCCGCACCAGCGATTTTACTTGGCTTTGACGGCCTTCTCAGTCTTCTTGGGGAGCAGCACTGCCTGGATGTTGGGCAGAACACCACCCTGAGCGATGGTCACGCCGCCAAGCAGTTTGTTCAGCTCCTCGTCGTTACGGACTGCCAGCTGCAGGTGACGGGGGATGATACGAGTCTTCTTGTTGTCACGGGCAGCGTTTCCGGCCAACTCCAGGATCTCAGCAGTCAGGTACTCGAGCACTGCGGCCAGGTAGACTGGTGCGCCAGCGCCCACACGCTCGGCGTAGTTGCCTTTGCGCAGCAGCCTGTGCACACGGCCCACGGGGAACTGGAGCCCGGCACGGGATGAACGTGTCTTTGCCTTCGCCCTGGCCTTGCCTCCGGTTTTGCCTCTTCCGCTCATATTGGTAGCTTCAGTATGTCACAGAAAGTCTGAATGAGCCGCTGGCGACCTCGAGAGCCTTACTTATACCTCGCCACAAAAGGCATCGATTGGCCACCGGACCGGTGTGGCCTTATCCAATTGGAGTGAGGGAGGGACAGACAGACAGTCCTAAGCCCGCCCCCACCCGCCCGCAGGCAGGCAGGCAGCAGAGTGACAAGGGCTAGGCCACTCTGTTTCCCTCCGACTTTTGTTACTTTTTCTCGTTGGCGGGAGCGCCAAAGTGACAACTCAAATCACTGAAACATGTATCAATCAAATCGAGAGTGGCTCATAATACAAATGGCTGCTGTCCAACCCACTATAGTATGTATTCTTATTATTATCACGATCAATGTGACATGTGAATTCTAACACATATCACAACAATGTTGACAGGTGAGGGTGCTGCACTCTTGAGTGACAAATGTAAAGCCATTTAGCCACTTGAAAATGTGGTGCGTAAAAGTCATTCATTTCATTTCTTTTGCACCACGGGTAGGTAGGTAGGCAGGACATACATGGAATGACATGCACTTTTATGGAAAGAGGTGGGTGGCTCTTAAAAGAGCCTTTTGTGGTAACAACATGTGTCGAGTAGAAAGAACACTGTTTGTAATAGGTTTACTTCTTCTTGGGGGCTGCCTTCTTGGCCTTGGCTGCCTTGGGCTTGGCGGCTTTGGGCTTCGCTGCCTTGGTAGCCTTCTTGGGGCTCTTGGCCGCTTTCTTGGCCGCTGCGGCGGGCTTCTTCACCTTCTTTGGGCTCTTGGCGGCCTTTTTGGGTGTAGCGGGCTTCTTGGCCTTCTTGGGGGACTTCTTTGCGGCCACGGCCTTCTTGGCTGCTACCTTCTTGGGCTTCTTGGCAGCGGCGGGCTTCTTGGCGGCCACCTTCTTAGCTTTGGGGGCTGCGGCTTTCTTGGCGGGCTTCTTTGCCTCGACGGCCTTCTTGTTGAGCTTGAAGGAGCCAGAGGCACCGGTGCCCTTGGTCTGGACCAGGGTGCCCTTGGTGACGAGGCTCTTGACGGCGATCTTGACACGGGAGTTGTTCTTCTCCACGTCGTAGCCGCCTGCCGCCAGAGACTTCTTGAGCGCGGCCAGGGACACGCCGCTCCTCTCCTTGGAGGCGGACACCGCCTTGACGATGAGCTCGCCTACGCTGGGTCCCGCTTTCTTGGGCTTGGCTGCTGCCTTCTTCTTGGGTGCCTTGGCCGGCGCGGCGGCGGCGGGTGCTGGTGCGACTTCTGCCATGTCTGTCGTTCGGTCCGGTAAACACACACACTTACAACACTACGGTAGTCTGTGAGGAGGAGTACTTTGCTGTAGACGCTGCTCTGCGCTATTGAAGCTCCACACCGTGCAGGGGCTGGCCTTAAACGCGACATGAGAACCATGTAGACTCAAGCCACCCAGCTCGGCTTCTCCGGGCTGGCCAAATGCTCTTTCACTTGTGTTTTCTGGTCGCCAATATCGGGCCAAAAGTCACCGACGGAGCCGTGTTTTTGGCCCAAAAGCGAACGGCCCAGCGAGCAGACTTGTGTCCGTTCAGAATAAAGTCATGTGGGCTGCAGAAGCCCCGTGCATTTTGCTGCGACTCGCTCAAAACCTCACCGTTCGACTGTCGGGTGGAGCGGTGCGCACTGCTTTTCCTGTGCTATTTGTCTCTAAATGTGGCCTAAAAGTGCATCCGATTGCGAGCACCATTGATTGTGGAGTGAGCCGAGATGTCTGGCAAGGGAGTCAAATGGTTTGGCGTCCCCTGATGTGCACCTTGGTGTTTTAAAGGAGAGCTCTTTTGGGGACCTTAAAACACATGCACTTGTGAGGCCTGGCTGAGACTAGTTTCACGTTGTATTCGTCATGTGTCCAGGAGGCACAGGAAATAATACACTGTCCAACGACATGCTTACTTGCACTGTGTGTGTGTGTGTGTGTGATGTTTTATGAGTCCTTTAGTGGGATTTGGAGCCTGCTCTTTGTGCACAGTGTGTTTTTTCTTGTGCTAGGTAGTCTCTCTCTCTCTCTCATCCAGATGAGGTGAGGGCCAAAGTAGTTGAGCTCACCTTGTCTCTGGACTCCGCAGTGTGACTCGTGCCGGTCTTTGTGTCTGTGGGTCTTGGTGTCTGGCTGTGCGGCCGGCGCTATGGAGGCTGGCGCCCCATGTGCTTGTTCGCCCTGATATAGGCCTAGAGAGAGCGATGTGGAGGCGCTTCTCCTCCTCCTCCTCCTCCCTCTTGTACAGGTGGAACGGCAAGTTTCAATAGGTGACTGTTGTTCATGTGTGCAGAGGGTCCCTGCTTCGGCCTAAAGTGATACAGGCTCCAGTCATTGGAGCACGAGTGGAATCCCACTCACTGTGTTCTACTGGCATGCACATATTCCTACCCTGTTCATGTCAGCATTATTTATCCCCCCCCCCAAAATTGGACACAACACTCTAACATGTCCTCCACACACACACACACACACAATGGATTAGCTTTTTTCACTGACAGGGTGGGTGGCTCTTAAAAGAGCCTTTGGGTTACTACAGCACTCCAAATGCGCTGTTTACTTGGAGCTGGTGTACTTGGTCACGGCCTTGGTGCCCTCGGACACTGCGTGCTTGGCCAGCTCTCCGGGGAGCAGCAGGCGCACTGCGGTCTGGATCTCCCTGGAGGTGATGGTGGAACGCTTGTTGTAGTGGGCCAGGCGAGACGACTCTCCGGCGATGCGCTCGAAGATGTCGTTCACGAACGAGTTCATGATTCCCATGGCCTTGGAGGAGATGCCGGTATCGGGGTGGACCTGCTTCAGGACTTTGTACACGTAAATGGCGTAGCTCTCCTTCCTAGACTTTCGGCGCTTCTTGCCGCCTTTCCCTGCGGTCTTGGTGACGGCTTTCTTGGAGCCCTTCTTGGGCGCGGACTTTGCTGGCTCGGGCATGACGCTGATGTCTCGTTGCTTCTCACAAACGAATGAGGGGGGAGAGCCCTTTCCCTCTTATGAAGACGAAGCTAAGCTAATTCGCCGGCCGTGGACACACCCCTGCTTTCTCATAGGCGCCCCTGCCATTTGCCCGGTGGAGCTGAGCGCGCATAAGAGCCTTCCACTCAGAGGCTTGCTTCCCTAACAAAGACCTGTCCCCCTTATTCCATAGCCTATGCTCTGTCACTGGTGGGGAATGGTGTTTAAAAAAATACCCATGCAATGGCCAGAAATAAAGCCCCCTTTTTGGACTTGGTGGGGATTTACCAGCCGTGGTGCCTTTATTTCGGTCTCGTGTGTACGCAAAGCCTGCGCTGAACATAGCCTGTCATGAACACTTCTTCCCCGCAAAGCCTGCGCTGAACATAGCCTCCTGTCATGAACACTTCTTCCCCGTCCACTCAGAGTGGCTCATGGTTTAATACGACTGTACTGAACATAGCCTCCTGTCATAAACACTTCTTCCCCGTCCACTGAGTGGCTCATGGTTTAATACAATGGATTTGGCCCTTTTGAAGCGGATGTGGGTGGCTCTTAAAAGAGCCTTTGGGTTCAAGTCGGGATGTTGACGTTCCGAGAAGAGTGCGTTTAACCGCCGAAACCGTACAGGGTGCGTCCCTGGCGTTTCAGAGCGTAGACCACGTCCATGGCCGTAACGGTCTTCCTCTTGGCGTGCTCGGTGTAGGTGACGGCGTCACGGATCACGTTCTCAAGGAACACCTTCAGGACACCGCGGGTCTCCTCGTAGATCAGCCCGGAGATACGCTTCACGCCGCCACGGCGAGCCAGACGGCGAATGGCGGGCTTGGTGATTCCCTGGATGTTATCGCGGAGAACCTTACGGTGACGCTTGGCGCCTCCTTTTCCGAGTCCCTTGCCGCCTTTACCTCTTCCAGACATTGTGTGTTCGCTAGCTGAGTTCAAGTGAATTAATGACGTAATTTTTCCTGCTTGGTGCTCTTATTATCTGCGTTTGGTGGACCTGATTGAAGCCAGTGGCACAGAAAGCGCGCGCTTTTGCCTGGCCTCTGCTGCAAAGGGGAGGGCGTTAGTTCTAGGGAACTATGGAGGAAGAAGAAATGAAAGCTACTTACATGTGCGGGAAACACACTCAAATACTGAGCTATGTTGAACACAAGGCCCAACTGTGACAACTGGGGGATCCACTACTAATCTGTGTCCCACTCTTCACATTGATTGCTGTTGTTGTTGTTGTTGTTGTTGTTGTTGTTGTTGTTGTTGTTGCACCTCATTCAACTCTTTCAATCAGCTGTGCCTCTCCAGGGCTACAACACAAATGGCTACTCTACCCCTGCCTGGAGTTGGGAAACACTGAACTAGTAGGATTCAACCCACTGCAGTTGCCAGTCACACCTAATAGAGATAGGCGTAAAAAAACTCTAATAGTGTCACAAGTACAAAGGAGAAACGACAAATACACAAGGAATGCCACAAATCCTAAGGGGTCCGATATGTCACCTCAGCAGTCATGTAGCTCTTGAAGGCCATGTAATAACATCATTCTTCGTTTTCTTCCCTAGACAGGATCCAGGTGGCCATGGGAAGGGTGGTGATACCTCTGCAAGCTGAAACGCTGTAAAACATTCCTCAGACACCCACCCAACACACACACACAATAAAGGGATCGTTTTC
The DNA here is from genome assembly GCF_023373465.1 of Oncorhynchus keta. Taxonomy (NCBI): domain Eukaryota; kingdom Metazoa; phylum Chordata; class Actinopteri; order Salmoniformes; family Salmonidae; genus Oncorhynchus; species Oncorhynchus keta. The sequence continues at coordinate 18,741 of NW_026277731.1, read as the reverse complement.
CTATGCGTACAGAGGTGATAGGCATGTGCAAATATTGTATGGTACTTTTTTCAAAAACCAATAACATAGCCTTATATTATGGAAATAGTGGTATGAGGCCAGATAGCCTCAGATGTTGCATCGAATGATCTCAACAGGTCATTTCAAAGGGGACAAATGAGGCCCAAGGGCACATACTGGCGATTGATCAATCAGTGCAGTTGATTCACATCTCAGATGTGACTAGGTTTCATCTTACAACTTATTGTTGCCATAATTGTCTCTTACCTCTACTTAGTGGCTGCCGGCCTTCAACTTGCTGGGATGCAGCTAGTGTCATCAAAGCACAAAGAATAGCAAGTTAGAAGAAATAGGTTAAGGTTACGAAAAGGCTTAGGCTTAACCCAAATGTCACGTCCGTTCGTAGCTCTACTCCGTGTAGGCACAACAAGTCATCACACAGAGAGAGAGCACACTTGAAGCACAACTGCACTGCCTGGAAGGCCGCAACGGACTGAATAGGAATCACTCAAACAGCATGCTAACTACATTCCGCTTTATGATGTCACAGTCAGCCCCTCGGAACACTGGTCCTCAACAATCTCAAACACCTTGGATACCCAAGCCAAACATTCTCTAACCAGTCACATTCACAAATCAACCAGGGAGAAGAAGGCTGCCAGGAATTGAATGCTGAAAAGCTAACCTTCTTCACAGAGCAACATCATAGGACTGGGAGTTTGTGTTCAACAGCAGGTTAGACTCTGTCACTTGTTCCCTTCAACTGCTTGCGTTCCCCTATTAACAAGGGCTTACTTCTTCTATAGGCTACAGTGCAGATACTTCACATGCAGAGTACTTCACATGCAGAGTACAACAACAAATAACAGAGGGCCTGTTACCACACCCTATAGGCTAGGAGTTGAACTTGGACCACAATTTTGTAATTAGCCTGCAGCATAAATTACACCTCCCTAACGGGGACATAAAGTGGAAATGGAGTTGCGACACATAGAAGAAAAGTCCTAATCAAATAGCCACATTTTTTTCCCTTTTTTTAATCTTCTCACCTTTATTTAATTAACCAGGTAGGCAAGTTGAGAACAACTTCTCATTTACAATTGCGACCTGGCCAAGATAAAGCAAAGCAGTTCGACACATACTACGACACAGACTTACACATGGAGTAAAACAAACATACAGTCAATAATACAGTATAAACAACTCTATATACGATGTGAGCAAATGAGGTGAGATAGGGGAGGTAAAGGCAAAAAAAGGCCATGGTGGCAAAGTAAATACAATATAGCAAGTCAAACACTGGAATTGTACATTTGCAATGGAAGAAATGTGCAAAGTAGAAATAAAAATAATGGGGTGCATAGGAGCAAAATAAATTCATTAAATACAGTAGGGAAAGAGCTAGTTGTTTGGCCTAAACTATAGGTGGGCTATGTACAGGTGCAGTAATCTGTAAGATGCTCTGACAGTTGGTGCTTAAAGCTAGTGAGGGAGATAAGTGTTTCCAGTTTCAGAGATTTTTGGACTTCCTTCCAGTCATTGGCAGCAGAGACCTGGAAGGAGATGCGGCCAAAGAAAGAATTGGGTTTGGGGGTGACTAGAGAGATATACATACACCTGTTTAGCAGAAATGCTTGTGTTAACGAGCTCCAACAGCACAGTCAAGTCTAACAAGTAAGATCGAACCATGTTCCAACATTCCACACAATACACCCAAATGGAATTGGAATACATCAAAATATGGACGAGCAATGTCAGACCGTCCGTAGACTAACATGAGCTATGCAAACGACCTCCACGTTAGGAATGTGCCCAGTGGTATCTAACAAAAACACACACCTCCGTGGAACCCACATGGCAAGACAGGAAGGAAGACATGCAGAAGTGCTCATGAAGAGGACATGAAGAAGACCGGAATCATCTCCAATCAAGTGAACAATGTCAAAGGAGTAGGTCAAGTCATATAGATAGGGAGACATTTCACCGCCACCCGCTGTACCACAAGTCATTTTTCCAACACTGGCTCATCATTCAAGCCACATAGGAAGGGATCTTAACACCCACCACCTGCTGGATCAGAAGTGCCACTCACAATGGCCACACAGAGCATTTCTCCCTCAAACCTGATGCAATTGTCACAACAAGTACGTGGTCAAATGTCACTATTACTTCATTTGACTGCTCTTAAATCATATTCACTTAACCCTTTTGTTCACCTGCTGATGTTCTGCTGGTTTGTCTCTTGCAGATTTGGACATCATGTGAATGTATGTTTCTCAAGTATCAAAAGAGGGTAAGTTACATTGACCTACTTTATGAAAAACGGAATGCTACTTTTCTCTCTAGCCTACTGCACTCTTTATCTGTAAGCTCTGGATGCCATTACCCCATGTAGCCTATAGAACTTTATCTCGACGACCACATTTTACACCAATGCACCCCGAGAATCGGTTGATGGTCGGGAATCAAGTGGATGATTCTGGGACCAATTATAGGAGGGGCTCTGTTGGATGAGGGGTGTACTGAACTGTGCCTATAGCATGTCAAGTATCCCTCCAACGGGAAATAGGCGTTGCCAAATGGCCAGGGGCGCTGTCTTTTTCAGCACCACGGAGCTCCGCTATTACCTGTCTCATGACTGAAGATGCAACGGCAGACAATTCCCGCTCTTTGGTCCGGCAATGACACACTTTAGCCGTGTCATTGCTGCATTTAACTGGCAGCCTGTATTTAGGGCATTTACTTTGTCTTATCATTTCGAATCCTCAGCAAATATTCTTTTAAAAATGAGCTAAATCCCACATCAGAAGTCGACTTCAAATCACGCCAAAGACACACGACTCTACTCAACGGGAGTCAGTACTATCAAATATTCTGCACAGTGAAGGTGTCATGTGCTGAGCCATTTAGTTCCTTATGAAGCCTATTTACGAAGCCAATGCAGCAATCAACACGTACCTGCCTGCATTGGTGATTGCTATTTTGTAACTGGTCAACTACTAATAGGGCAATCATCCCGGCTGCTTGTGTCCTGTTTCGTAACAGCTCTTTTGCAAGCCCTTGATGATTATTATTACATTGATTCCTGCTGTCCTGATACCTTTTCTCTTAAGGGATCTCGGATCTAGTCTAAAGGACTAACAATGGGTATGGCATTGGAATATTCAATCGCACACTGATTTCATCCCACTAAATAGATTCCTTTCATCTCTCCATGTATTCCACCATATCGAAACAACTTACCTATGCACTCACACAAACAAGCACAGAAGGGCGACTTAATAATATCACGTCTAATTTGGTGGCCTACAACATTGCCTGTACCTTCAACCAAAACGTTGGTACCACTTTTTTTCGACCACCTTTCACTTGCGCTGGACAGAGATATATCATTTTACTTTCAATAGCTTAGTCAGTCGCATGAATTATGGGGTGCGCACAGCTAACGTTGTAATGATCGGATCAAAACATGGATTTTTTTTTGCCATCCAGGAATGTCACATGGCCCAGAAATGATTGAATGGCCATTTTCACAATGGAATAGACAGACTCTAGCATGTTACATTCCAAGAGCAATTGGAATCGAAAAATACAACTTGCCCCACTTGGGGAGCCGAGGACCGAGTTTGGGAAACGCTGGCCTGAAGATCAAATACCAATAGGGAGCCACTATGACGTGCTGACACGCTGACAGTAACCGCGTTTAACCACAAGATGGCCTCCGTGCTCCACGGTAAACTTTTCCCCTCTCATCAGTGGCACTGCAACATGGGACTTTCAAAGTCAGTTGTTTGCCCTATATCATTACTATCACTTATTACTGCTAGTGTATTTTCCCCTCTTCTACTCTAGGCATACATCTAATCACATATAGAGAGCGTTACTGAAACGACTCAAGTCAGTTAAGAACCAACTCTTATTTACAATCACGGCCGGTGGTGATACAGCCTGGAATCGAACCACGGTCTGTAGGGACTCGAGAGCAGGGAACACGGTGGGAAAGGGGCGTGTACAAATGGAACAAATGTGCCTTTTTGACTGAAATATGGAGGTGGCTCTTAAAAGAGCCTTTGGGGGATTTTGGAGATCAGGTCATCGTTTATGCGCGCTCTCCACGAATACGACGGGCCAGCTGGATGTCCTTGGGCATGATGGTCACCCTCTTGGCGTGGATGGCGCACAGGTTGGTGTCCTCGAACAGGCCGACCAGGTAAGCCTCGCTTGCCTCCTGCAGGGCCATCACTGCGGAACTCTGGAAGCGCAGGTCGGTCTTAAAGTCCTGGGCAATTTCTCGCACCAGGCGCTGGAAAGGCAGTTTGCGGATCAGCAGCTCAGTGGACTTCTGGTAACGACGGATCTCTCTAAGAGCCACGGTGCCGGGCCTGTAACGGTGAGGCTTCTTCACGCCGCCGGTGGCCGGGGCGCTCTTGCGTGCAGCCTTGGTGGCGAGCTGCTTCCTGGGTGCTTTGCCACCGGTGGATTTGCGAGCGGTTTGCTTGGTTCTGGCCATGGCGCTAGCTAGCTTCCTTCTTTCACAGTCGGAGTATAGCCTCCAAATGCCTATGTGAAGTTTATAAAGCCGCACCGCCCTGATTGGCCCGTTGCGGAGGCCTCCTCCGCCACCCATTGGACGGGACGCTCGGCCTCTCCGTGCCACCCCAAAACGCAACCCCCCCCCCCTCGCCGAGGCGCGCTTGGGTCTTTTGTTAGGGCCGCGAGCAACGTTACACTTTACGCGCAATAATGCTCTCATTTTAGCCTAGTAGTTGTTATTCTTCATTTAGGCCTCATGTGGGCACTTGATACTGTGCCGTGTATATGTATCTAACAAACACGCCAAATAGTTGGCCAGCCATAGAAAGGACACTTTGCGCTTTTGCTGAGCTAGGTGGTTGGCTCTTAAAAGAGCCTTTGGGGGTTGAGTAGTCAAGTTGCAGCCGCACCAGCGATTTTACTTGGCTTTGACGGCCTTCTCAGTCTTCTTGGGGAGCAGCACTGCCTGGATGTTGGGCAGAACACCACCCTGAGCGATGGTCACGCCGCCAAGCAGTTTGTTCAGCTCCTCGTCGTTACGGACTGCCAGCTGCAGGTGACGGGGGATGATACGAGTCTTCTTGTTGTCACGGGCAGCGTTTCCGGCCAACTCCAGGATCTCAGCAGTCAGGTACTCGAGCACTGCGGCCAGGTAGACTGGTGCGCCAGCGCCCACACGCTCGGCGTAGTTGCCTTTGCGCAGCAGCCTGTGCACACGGCCCACGGGGAACTGGAGCCCGGCACGGGATGAACGTGTCTTTGCCTTCGCCCTGGCCTTGCCTCCGGTTTTGCCTCTTCCGCTCATATTGGTAGCTTCAGTATGTCACAGAAAGTCTGAATGAGCCGCTGGCGACCTCGAGAGCCTTACTTATACCTCGCCACAAAAGGCATCGATTGGCCACCGGACCGGTGTGGCCTTATCCAATTGGAGTGAGGGAGGGACAGACAGACAGTCCTAAGCCCGCCCCCCCCACCCGCCCGCCCGCCCGCAGGCAGGCAGGCAGCAGAGTGACAAGGGCTAGGCCACTCTGTTTTCCCTCCGACTTTTGTTACTTTTTCTCGTTGGCGGGAGCGCCAAAGTGACAACTCAAATCACTGAAACATGTATCAATCAAATCGAGAGTGGCTCATAATACAAATGGCTGCTGTCCAACCCACTATAGTATGTATTCTTATTATTATCACGATCAATGTGACATGTGAATTCTAACACATATCACAACAATGTTGACAGGTGAGGGTGCTGCACTCTTGAGTGACAAATGTAAAGCCATTTAGCCACTTGAAAATGTGGTGCGTAAAAGTCATTCATTTCATTTCTTTTGCACCACGGGTAGGTAGGTAGGCAGGACATACATGGAATGACATGCACTTTTATGGAAAGAGGTGGGTGGCTCTTAAAAGAGCCTTTTGTGGTAACAACATGTGTCGAGTAGAAAGAACACTGTTTGTAATAGGTTTACTTCTTCTTGGGGGCTGCCTTCTTGGCCTTGGCTGCCTTGGGCTTGGCGGCTTTGGGCTTCGCTGCCTTGGTAGCCTTCTTGGGGCTCTTGGCCGCTTTCTTGGCCGCTGCGGCGGGCTTCTTCACCTTCTTTGGGCTCTTGGCGGCCTTTTTGGGTGTAGCGGGCTTCTTGGCCTTCTTGGGGGACTTCTTTGCGGCCACGGCCTTCTTGGCTGCTACCTTCTTGGGCTTCTTGGCAGCGGCGGGCTTCTTGGCGGCCACCTTCTTAGCTTTGGGGGCTGCGGCTTTCTTGGCGGGCTTCTTTGCCTCGACGGCCTTCTTGTTGAGCTTGAAGGAGCCAGAGGCACCGGTGCCCTTGGTCTGGACCAGGGTGCCCTTGGTGACGAGGCTCTTGACGGCGATCTTGACACGGGAGTTGTTCTTCTCCACGTCGTAGCCGCCTGCCGCCAGAGACTTCTTGAGCGCGGCCAGGGACACGCCGCTCCTCTCCTTGGAGGCGGACACCGCCTTGACGATGAGCTCGCCTACGCTGGGTCCCGCTTTCTTGGGCTTGGCTGCTGCCTTCTTCTTGGGTGCCTTGGCCGGCGCGGCGGCGGCGGGTGCTGGTGCGACTTCTGCCATGTCTGTCGTTCGGTCCGGTAAACACACACACTTACAACACTACGGTAGTCTGTGAGGAGGAGTACTTTGCTGTAGACGCTGCTCTGCGCTATTGAAGCTCCACACCGTGCAGGGGCTGGCCTTAAACGCGACATGAGAACCATGTAGACTCAAGCCACCCAGCTCGGCTTCTCCGGGCTGGCCAAATGCTCTTTCACTTGTGTTTTCTGGTCGCCAATATCGGGCCAAAAGTCACCGACGGAGCCGTGTTTTTGGCCCAAAAGCGAACGGCCCAGCGAGCAGACTTGTGTCCGTTCAGAATAAAGTCATGTGGGCTGCAGAAGCCCCGTGCATTTTGCTGCGACTCGCTCAAAACCTCACCGTTCGACTGTCGGGTGGAGCGGTGCGCACTGCTTTTCCTGTGCTATTTGTCTCCTAAATGGCCTAAAAGTGCATCCGATTGCGAGCACCATTGATTGTGGAGTGAGCCGAGATGTCTGGCAAGGGAGTCAAATGGTTTGGCGTCCCCTGATGTGCACCTTGGTGTTTTAAAGGAGAGCTCTTTTGGGGACCTTAAAACACATGCACTTGTGAGGCCTGGCTGAGACTAGTTTCACGTTGTATTCGTCATGTGTCCAGGAGGCACAGGAAATAATACACTGTCCAACGACATGCTTACTTGCACTGTGTGTGTGTGTGTGTGATGTTTTATGAGTCCTTTAGTGGGATTTGGAGCCTGCTCTTTGTGCACAGTGTGTTTTTTCTTGTGCTAGGTAGTCTCTCTCTCTCTCTCATCCAGATGAGGTGAGGGCCAAAGTAGTTGAGCTCACCTTGTCTCTGGACTCCGCAGTGTGACTCGTGCCGGTCTTTGTGTCTGTGGGTCTTGGTGTCTGGCTGTGCGGCCGGCGCTATGGAGGCTGGCGCCCCATGTGCTTGTTCGCCCTGATATAGGCCTAGAGAGAGCGATGTGGAGGCGCTTCTCCTCCTCCTCCTCCTCCCTCTTGTACAGGTGGAACGGCAAGTTTCAATAGGTGACTGTTGTTCATGTGTGCAGAGGGTCCCTGCTTCGGCCTAAAGTGATACAGGCTCCAGTCATTGGAGCACGAGTGGAATCCCACTCACTGTGTTCTACTGGCATGCACATATTCCTACCCTGTTCATGTCAGCATTATTTATCCCCCCCCCCAAAATTGGACACAACACTCTAACATGTCCTCCACACACACACACACACACACAATGGATTAGCTTTTTTCACTGACAGGGTGGGTGGCTCTTAAAAGAGCCTTTGGGTTACTACAGCACTCCAAATGCGCTGTTTACTTGGAGCTGGTGTACTTGGTCACGGCCTTGGTGCCCTCGGACACTGCGTGCTTGGCCAGCTCTCCGGGGAGCAGCAGGCGCACTGCGGTCTGGATCTCCCTGGAGGTGATGGTGGAACGCTTGTTGTAGTGGGCCAGGCGAGACGACTCTCCGGCGATGCGCTCGAAGATGTCGTTCACGAACGAGTTCATGATTCCCATGGCCTTGGAGGAGATGCCGGTATCGGGGTGGACCTGCTTCAGGACTTTGTACACGTAAATGGCGTAGCTCTCCTTCCTAGACTTTCGGCGCTTCTTGCCGCCTTTCCCTGCGGTCTTGGTGACGGCTTTCTTGGAGCCCTTCTTGGGCGCGGACTTTGCTGGCTCGGGCATGACGCTGATGTCTCGTTGCTTCTCACAAACGAATGAGGGGGCGGAGAGCCCTTTCCCTCTTATGAAGACGAAGCTAAGCTAATTCGCCGGCCGTGGACACACCCCTGCTTTCTCATAGGCGCCCCTGCCATTTGCCCGGTGGAGCTGAGCGCGCATAAGAGCCTTCCACTCAGAGGCTTGCTTCCCTAACAAAGACCTGTCCCCCTTATTCCATAGCCTATGCTCTGTCACTGGTGGGGAATGGTGTGTTTAAAAAAAAATACCCATGCAATGGCCAGAAATAAAGCCCCCCTTTTTGGACTTGGTGGGGATTTACCAGCCGTGGTGCCTTTATTTCGGGTGTCTCGTAATACGACTGTACGCAAAGCCTGCGCTGAACATAGCCTCCTGTCATGAACACTTCTTCCCCGCCACTCTGGCTCATGGTTTAATACATGAACACTTCTTCCCCGTCCACTCAGAGTGGCTCATGGTTTAATACGACTGTACTGAACATAGCCTCCTGTCATAAACACTTCTTCCCCGTCCACTGAGTGGCTCATGGTTTAATACAAATGGATTTGGCCCTTTTGAAGCGGATGTGGGTGGCTCTTAAAAGAGCCTTTGGGTTCAAGTCGGGATGTTGACGTTCCGAGAAGAGTGCGTTTAACCGCCGAAACCGTACAGGGTGCGTCCCTGGCGTTTCAGAGCGTAGACCACGTCCATGGCCGTAACGGTCTTCCTCTTGGCGTGCTCGGTGTAGGTGACGGCGTCACGATCACGTTCTCAAGGAACACCTTCAGGACACCGCGGGTCTCCTCGTAGATCAGCCCGGAGATACGCTTCACGCCGCCACGGCGAGCCAGACGGCGAATGGCGGGCTTGGTGATTCCCTGGATGTTATCGCGGAGAACCTTACGGTGACGCTTGGCGCCTCCTTTTCCGAGTCCCTTGCCGCCTTTACCTCTTCCAGACTCTTCATCCTCCCCCTCAAATCACCTTCCACCCTTCTCACTATCCCTTCCACCCCCAATCTCTCCCTGTCTTGACTAAATTCTTCCTGGCTTCCCACAGTCCCTTTTTAAAGAGACTCATGAGAAGCCAGAGCAGAAACCTGTCCCTATCCGTTCCCTTTGCTCTCCCTACGCCTCTCTCTAGCCTAGCCCATGTCAAAACAAAATCACTCCTAACCACACCTAGCATCACCCGTGCCCTAGCCCAGACTAGTCCGGCAAAGGCACAGTCCCAGAAGACATGGCGCACAGTCTCCTCCCTGCCACAAGAGGATCTTGGACAGGTGGGGGATTGCACCAAACTATACCGGTATAAGATGGAAAGTACCGGCAAACGCTTATGAAGGCTCAACCAATTCAGGTCCTTGAGCCCGTTGTCCAGGCCCCGCGCCTGCACACCCTCCCAGACCACTGACGAGATGCCCGCTACGGGCGCAGGACTCTCTGCCTGCCTGACCTCCTCGTACAGGTGCCTGTGGTCTAAACCTACTCGGGCAACTTCAACCTCGGGTGCGCACGCAGCCACTTGGCCGCATGACCAAAGTGCCACGGCAGCTGTTCCGCCCGAGGACCCGCGTTAGACCACACCATTACGCTTCTCGCCTGATACGAGAAGAACACCCGCAGGAGGTAACCGGACGGGTGTATCACTGGCTGAGCAAGCTCCGCTAACAAGAAAGAAACAAAATTGAGTCCAGCTTGAGGGGGAAATGTGGTACCCCCTACCTCCCTCCCCGATGGGACAGACCATGCGTGCCCTGGCGACCCACTCGCACCTGCCACTCCACATAAACTGAAACACAAGCCTCACTAGAGGCCTCCTCAGACAAGCCGGCAATGGGTAGATGTACGCCAAATACAAAAGAGACGGCAACACATCCACCTTTAGGACCAGGACTTTGCCCATAAAAGACAAATACCTAGCCTTCCACATTGCTAGCTTCCTCTGTACCACTGCGATACGCATGTTCCAGTTTAGCGTCGCTGAGCCGGAGGTCTCAAAATGAACCCCGAGAATCCTCAGGGCCCCTTCACAGAGAGATAACCCCCAGGCACATCCGTTCTACCGCACCATCTTCCGAAAAACTTGACGGAAGACTTTGCATGGTTCAGAACTGCTCCCGACGCTCGGGTGAAATCCCCAAAGATGGCAAGGGACCTTGTCAGGCACGAGTCCTTGCACAACAGCAAGGAAGTGTCGTCGGCGTACTGCGTCATCTTAACACGCAGCCCACCACTTCCAGGGATCAACAAGCCTTCCACCCCTGTGTCTGCCCTAATGGCAGCCCCCAGGGGCTCCATGTACAGAACGAAGAGGAGAGGCGAGAGTGGGCATCCCTGCCTGACCCCAGACGAGAGGTCAAAAACGTCACCTAAGTGACTATTTACACTAACTCGACACCCCGCTCCGACATATAAAGTACGGATCCATCCTATAAACTTCTCCCCAAATCCTAATCTACCTAACACCCTGAATAGAAAAGATCTATTCACGCGATCAAAAGCTTTCGCCTGATCTAGCGCTGCTACCATTAAAGGCAGCCCTCTATCTTCAACCCAAGCGATGGAATCCCTGATCAACTGTAGGTTCCATCTTATAGAGCGGCCCTCTACCCCGCACGTCTGATCCTCGTGGACGACGTAGGGAAGGGCTGTGCGCAACCGGTCTGCTAAAACCTTTGCAAGAATCTTGTAATCTACGCACAGCATGGTCAATGGCCGCCAGTTGCCAAGGTCAGTTGCTTCCCCCTTCTTATAAAGAAGTGACAGCACACCAACAGCCATTGATCCCCCCGGGACCCCCGTCTCAAGGATGGCCTTCAAGACTTCGAGAACCACTGGTCCAAGTATACCCCAAAACTTGAGGTAAAACTCAGCCGGCAGCCCATCCATCCCAGGCACCTTCCCTTTTCCCATCCTCCTAAGAGCGCTCTCAACCTCTTCTAGTGAGATCTGGGCCTCCATCACGTCTCTAATGTCCTCTGGCAACCGCCGGGACAAGTGTTCTAAAACACGTTTCCCTGCTCTACATCTATTTCCCTTTCCTTAAATAAACCTTGGAAATGATCAGTTGTCACCCTGACCATTTCCTCTGGTTTACTTACTATACTACCATTTTCTTCCCTAACTCCATGCATTACCTTCCTACTCTGCCTGGCCCTAACCGACTTAAAGAACATAGCGGAACAAGTCTCATTATGTTCTAGAAAGCCACTATGCGCACGCTCCAGGAAAGCTCGAGCCTTCTGCTCCTGCAGCTCCCTGAGCTGCGCCTTTAGGGCTGCGAATCTCTCCCAGTCAATCGACCCGCCGAGGTTGCCTGCCTCGTACTCGAGTTCAATTAACCTTTGGATACGATCCACCTCCCTCCTTTCCTCCCTTTTTTCCTTCTACAATATCCTATTATAAAAGCCCTTATCCTCCCCTTAACTAAATCCCACCACTCTAACACCCCTCGCACATGGACCGGAGGCCGTCAAGCCTCCGAAAGAAACAAAAAAGCCTCAACGAAAGCTTGCTCCTCCAGTATATCCCGATCTAACTTCCAGTACCCCCTACCGAAGAGGCAGACTGGCAACCCCACCTGCAGGAACACCCCGTCGTGATCCGTGAAGAAAACAGGCAACAGCCGCCCAGACAACTGACCCAAAGACCTGGATACAAAAATGTAGTCGAGCCTCCGCGCAACCCCCCTGGAGTTGCGCCATGTAGGACCGACCATTGCCGGAGTAGTGTGCAGGCCACCATCAACCAGACCATGGCAAGCCATTAGCCCAGAGATGGCACCTGCACTGCTATCACCGCCTACCCCTAAATCTATATTAAAGTCTCCTCCTATCACCAAGTGCCTGTTTGTAACACACAGGGGCGCCAGACAGTCCGCCATCTCCCTCCTGTCTGCCGCCACCTGTGGCCCATACACCCCAATTAACCTATATCTAGCTTCTCTAAACTTAACATCTATCCCCAAAACTCTACCCTGCATTATTACAAAAGTGTTCTCTATTTTAACCTCTCTATGCCCACACAAAATCCCTACTCCTGTTGAGTGCACCCCTCCTATGCCCCAAAAAGATTCCCCCTTATCCCACTCTGTCACGTAGAGTAGGCCAGAAGGCTAAACTGGATAACCTAACCTCTATCAAAATAAAAAAGATGGCGGAACCGCAAAAGTTCTTCTGTGCAAAGGTGTTTATTTACAAGTGAATTCCGGAACAAAAAAACAACAGTACTGCCATCAACGTCTACCTTATGGGACAGCTTAAAAACAATGCTGCCCCATCCACAGCTCAATCCAAAAATAACCTCCCCCATGACTGAAAGAGAGGCTCCTTTTGTAGGGCTAGCCCCTCCCCTCAGAACAATTAACCCTGGTTAATTAATCAATTAATAATACAAACATACATTTTCCATGAACTAAACATACTAAAGGATATACATTGCAACACGGTTTTAAACAATATCACAACATAACATTTACAACATTACATCACTACTGACAATATCTTTCAATATGCCCATGTGCATTAATGAGCCATTTGGGACAGGCACTATAAAGCCAACCCAATTCCCTGAGCTCGGGTCCTTTTCCAGCATACCCGGAAGCTACAGAGATGGAGAGAGAGAAACAGAACAAACAAACAATGCGCTCATCCACAACATTGATAAGTATAAAATGCATGCACCAAGACAGAAGTTAATTTGTGTGTCGACCCACATTGTTAACTTATCTTATAATGGCGCAGGGAGGAGTGATGAATATGTGTGTGCGTTAAAGAACCAAATGCTGCCCGCGGCCAGTGACGGACTTCTACGTCACATTACCTTCCTCCTCTCCTGAAGCGACCATGTACGGGAGCCTTGATAGGTAGTCTTCAGTAACGTTCTCTTTTCCTGCCTTGTGACGGACACAGAACCTGAAGGGCTGGAGCTCCAGATACCACCTGGTCACACGAGAATTCCGGTCCTTCATGGTCTGGATCCAGGTCAGTGCTCTGTGGTCCGTGTGCAGGTCAAATTCCCTCCCAAGAAGGTAGTAACGGAGGCTATCTAGGGCCCACTTTATAGCCAGGCACTCCTTTTCGATTGTAGAATACCTGGTTTCCCTGGGCAACAGCTTCCGACTCAGGTACAGCACAGGAAGCTCTTCTCTTGGCTCCCCTTGGGCCAGTACAGCTCCAATTCCTACAGCCGAAGCGTCCACCTGCACGAGAAATCTCTTCTGAAAATCAGGGGTCTGGAGAACAGGGAATGAGCACAGTCGTTTTTTCAGTGTCATGAAGGCTTCCTCACACTCCTCAGTCCACTTCACAGGGTTGCTGGCCCCCTTCGAAGTGAGGTTGGTCAGAGGGACAGCGATGGTCGAAAACTGTGGAATGAATCTCCGGTACCACCCTGCCAGACCTAGGAAGGACTTCACCTGTTTCTTGGTTCTGGGTTGAGGGCTATTCCTGATGGACTCCACTTTCTCCACCTGAGGCCGAACTTCACCCTTACCCAGCTGGTAACCCAGGTACTTTGTCTCCTGTTTCGCCCACTCACACTTCAGGAGGTTAAGCGTGAGGCCTGCTTCATGGATCTTCCCCAGGACTCTGCTAAGATGCTGTATGTGCTCCTCCCAGGAGTGGCTGTAGATCACCACGTCATCCAAGTAAGCAGCACAGTAATCGTCACAGTCCTGGAGGACCTTGTCCATCAGCCTCTGGAAAGTCGCAGGGGCCCCATGAAGGCCAAACGGCATGACCTTGAACTGGAACAGGCCCATTGGCGTCCGGAATGCAGTGTAGGCCTTGGATTGTTCATCCAGGGGCACCTGCCAGTACCCTTTGCAGAGATCCAATGTGGTGATGTAATGAGCTCTACCTATTCTCTCCAGTAAGTCGTCAATGCGGGGCATGGGATAGGCATCAAACTGGGAGATGGCATTCACCTTACGGAAGTCCATGCAGACGCGCAAAGAGCCATCCTTCTTTGGGACAATGACAATAGGGCTGCTCCATTCACTTGAAGATGGCTCGACAACATCCATCTCTATCATGGTGTGGACCTCTACCTTGAGGGCTACCACCAGCCTCTCAGGCACACGGTAAGGATGCTGGCGGACAGGGTTCTGGCCAGGTTTCAAACGAATGGCGTGTTCTAGGACTTTGGTTCTTCCTGGTCTCTGACTGAAGAGGGCCGGATACTTGCCAAACAGCTGCTTCAGCTCATCTTGCTTGTCTTCTTCCAGGTGAGCCAGTATGACTTCTGCTCGTTCTTTCCATGCCTCTGTGACCCCATCCGACTCATCCTCTTCTACTCTGCGGACCAGAAAGGACTTTCCTTTGGAGAGTTCCTCTCTCTCCTCCCAGGCCTTGAGAAGGTTCACATGGTAGGTTTGCTTCTTCTTACCCTTGTCCGGGTGCAGCACCTCGTAGGTCACTGGGCCCATCTTCCTCCCGATTAGGTACGGTCTTTGCCATTGCGCAAGGAGCTTGCTGGTAGACGAGGAAGGAGGAGCAGGACTTTCTGTCCTGGCTCAAACTCTCTGTGGCGAGCGTGCTGGTCATAGCCTCTCTTCTGGGCCTTCTGGGCTTGCTGAAGGTTTGCTCTAGCTTCCTCTCGGTACCGTTCCAACCTGTCTCGCATCTGGAGGACATACTGGACAATCCCCTGTCCTGAGGTAGCTACTGGGAACCTTCCCAGCACTTCTTCAGCAGGTCCAATGGTCCTTGCACTGGCCATCCATAGAGGAGTTCGAATGGCGAGAAACCTGTCGATGCCTGAGGCACCTCCCTGTAAGCAAAAAGCAGAAAGGGTAACCACTTATCCCAGTCTTTACCAGTGTCAGCCACAAACTTCCTCAACATGTTCTTGAGCATTTGATTGAATCTCTCCACGAGCCCATCATTTTGGGGATGGTAGGGAGTAGTCCTCAAACCTTTAATGCCCAGCTGTCGGTGGAGTTGAACCATCAGTCGCGAGGTGAAGTTTGTCCCTTGGTCCGTCAGGATTTCATCTGGGATTCCTACACGAGAGAAGAGCTGAACAAGAGCACTGATTATTTTTGGAGTGGTTATGGAACGGAGTGGGAAGGCTTCTGGGAACCGGGTGGCATAGTCACAGATCACCAATATATACTTGTAACCTGCACTACTCTTCTCCAAGGGTCCAACAATGTCCATTGCAATTCTCTTGAATGGGGTAGAGATAACAGGCAGTGAACATAGAGGAGCCCTTTCAGACCTACGGACAGCACTGGTTTTCTGGCACATGGGGCATGATTTGCAGTATTTTTGTACATCAGTATACATGGAGGGCCAAAAGAAACGGGAGCCTAGCCTAAGATAGGTCTTATGTTGCCCTAGATGGCCTGCCCATGGAACTGTATGTGCAAGGTTGAGAACAAGTGGTCTACAGGTAGATGGCACCACCAACTTCCTGCTATCTGCCTCTGACCCAAGGTAGAGTATGTGTTGTCTACTGTGTAAATCCCCCACATGAAGATTGACTGTCCCCAGCTAAGGCCTTGTCAAACAAACATTTCAAGGTTGCGTCAGACTTCTGCAGTGTAGCAAAATTTTGTGGAACATCCCATTGCACCTCTAACCCAGACACATCAGCAACAGGTACAGGGGTTCCCACATACTTCTCAAGACGCCGCTGGCGGCGTGACTTTCTGGGCCCTTTGGTTCCCCCCTCGCACAGACTATCACACAAGTCAGGCAGAGGTTGTAAACCAGCTTTGGCCTGGGCACGAGTGACAACTGAACATGCCATCTGAACATCAGACTGGCAAACTGACTGCTCATATAGCTGACCCCCCACACTTCCCAACAGATCAGAGAGTACAGGCACATCCCTCCCCAAAATCATCTCAAAAGGTAGCTTCTCCATTACCCCAACTTTGAGGAGGTATTTCTGACCCTGAATATCAACTGTGAGCTCAGCTGTGGGCTGCTGTGACTGGTCACCATGAACACATTGGATCAGTGTCTGATGACCATAATCAATGTCATTAACAGGTACATTACATTTTCTGATCAATGACAGGGAACTGCCGGTGTCAATCATTGCAGTAAGACTTTTACCATTCACTTTTACAGGTACCAAGCATGACCCTTCCAGAGTCTGTCTATTCTGAACACCATCCCCCTCTCTGGGTACATAACAGTAACCTGAGAGCTTGGATTTACGTAGCGGACACATTGAAGCTTTGTGCCCCTGCTGCCGGCAGTAAAAACAGGTCAGACCCCTCCCATCAGAGCGAACTGCATGATCCCTTACCTCCCTCCCAGACACATAACCCCCAGAGTTACCTCCACCATCTCTGGCGTTTCTGATGTCCCTTGTGTCTCTGAGACTCCTTGGAGCGGGTGCTGCAGGTTGTGGTGGGCCCCCTTTACGTGCATTAAGATACTGCAGGGCAAGCTTGGCCGCCATAAGCCCGTCCTTGGGCTCGTGCTCTCGGACCCAGGTTCGAATGTCGTGTGGCAGAACTTGTAGAAGTTGCTCGAGGATGATGACCTCCCGATTTCGTCCTGTGTCTTCTCCCCCCGGTCGAACCCATCGTCGGTAGAGACCCTTGAGGCGGTGGTACGTCTCTGTCGGCGACTCACCCGATGGCGTTGATGCAGCTCTGAAGCGTTGACGGTAGGTTTCCGGTGTGATGTCAAACTTCACCAGCAGCGCTTCCTTCAAGCCCTTGTAGACATTGGACAGCCCTCATCCATTGCTGTGTAAGCCTCTAAGGCCTTGCCCGTGAGCAATGGGACAAGCCTGCAGGCCCACTCTACCTCAGGCCACTGCCACGTCTTAGCCATGCGCTCAATCCTCAGCAGGTAGTTTTCAATGTCCTCCCCTGCTGGTATGAGGGCATCTTTGGCTCCTTCCTCAGGAATGCTGGAAGATGGACGTTAACACTGCTGGACTGGTCTCCTGGTGCTGGCCTCATTACTGCTTGGGGTGCCTGCTGTGGAGTTGAAGTTCCTGCTGCATCGAGCCTTTGTCGTCCTGGTGTTGGAAGACCCAATCTTGGGCTCTCACTGACGAGTTCCGCCTGGTGGGGAGCTGTGAGGATAGATTGGCGTAGGCCACGTAACTCCTGCTTGAGGTCTTCGTCCCTCCTCTCAAGGCAGGTGAAAAGTTGCTGAAAAAGGGTTACCATGGTTGGGTGTGGTTCTGGTCCCCCAACTGCTCCTTCAGTCAGCAGCTCACCCAGTTCTGGTTGTCTTTGGCCCCACGGTCGGGCTCCTAGTTTCTCATACTTGACCTCTTCTTCACCAGACGATTCCATGGTATTCCACCCCGGTTCAACTTCAGGTACCTTTTCTGACAGTTGATGCTGTTGCTGAGAACGCAATCCTGTACGCATTCCTTTACCTCTCTTGTTGGAATTCACTGATTTGCGGTACGCCATCCCACCACTGCCACCATATGTCACGTAGAGTAGGCCAGAAGGCTAAACTGGATAACCTAACCTCTATCAAAATAAAAGATGGCGGAACCGCAAAAGTTCTTCTGTGCAAAGGTGTTTATTTACAAGTGAATTCGGAACAAAAAAACAACAGTACTGCCATCAACGTCTACCTTATGGGACAGCTTAAAAACAATGCTGCCCCATCCACAGCTCAATCCAAAAATAACCTCCCCATGACTGAAAGAGAGGCTCCTTTTGTAGGGCTAGCCCCTCCCCTCAGAACAATTAACCCTGGTTAATTAATCAATTAATAATACAAACATACATTTTCCATGAACTAAACATACTAAAGGATATACATTGCAACACGGTTTTAAACAATATCACAACATAACATTTACAACATTACATCACTACTGACAATATCTTTCAATATGCCCATGTGCATTAATGAGCCATTTGGGACAGGCACTATAAAGCCAACCCAATTCCCTGAGCTCGGGTCCTTTTCCAGCATAGCCGGAAGCTACAGAGATGGAGAGAGAGAAACAGAACAAACAAACAATGCGCTCATCCACAACATTGATAAGTATAAAATGCATGCACCAAGACAGAAGTTAATTTGTGTGTCGACCCACATTGTTAACTTATCTTATAATGGCGCAGGGAGGAGTGATGAATATGTGTGTGCGTTAAAGAACCAAATGCTGCCCGCGGCCAGTGACGGACTTCTACGTCACACACTCCCTCTTAAATCTACACACATCCCCACCATCCCTCAGGTGAACCTCCTGTAAAAACAGAAATCAAACCCCACACCCTCTAAATAACAAAAACCGCCCTCCTTTTAACATTATTCCTTAACCCCTAACATTTAGACTAAAAAAGAAACCGAACTATTCATTTAATTATTAACAACAAATAAAAACCCCAAAAACCAAAAAAAAACAGGAGACTCACCCGATGCTCCCCTGGTCCATCTCCACCGGCGGGGACGTCCTCTCATCTCCTGACGCCCCCCCGTCCTCCATCCCAACCCATGACCCAGGCAGTGTGTGTTCA
>NW_026277730.1:0-1910 GCF_023373465.1 Oncorhynchus keta | reverse complement strand
TCCATCGACCTCTGGGTTATGGGCCCAGCACGCTTCCGCTGAGCCACTCTGCTCTCAGCCACTTAAGAAAAGACTAGAACTCACAATCCATGGCTTAGGAGGCCAGTGTCTTAGGCCACTGGGCACAAACAGTATGACCAATAATGAACTGTTGGAAGAGGTCAAAAAATGTATAATGGAACTGAGACATGCCCATGAACGACACATTTTTAAATTTTTGTTTGCACTTAAAATCTAAAAATAATAAACTTTTTAGCAGAGGATGGTTTCGATCCATCGACCTCTGGGTTATGGGCCCAGCACGCTCCGCTGCGCCACTCTGCTCTCAGCCACTTAAGAAAAGACTAGAACTCACAATCCATGGCTTAGAGGCCAGTGTCTTAGGCCACTGGGGTACTGTGTAAACAGTATGACCAATATGAACTGTTGGAAGAGGTAAAAAAAAAATGTATAATGGAACTGAGACATGCCCATGAACGACACATTTTTTTTATTTTTTTGTTTGCACTTAAAATCTAAAAAGAAACTGTTTAGCAGAGGATGGTTTCGATCCATCGACCTCTGGGTTATGGGCACAGCACGCTTCCGCTGAGCCACTCTGCTCTCAGCCACTTAAGAAAAGATAGAACTCACAATCCATGGCTTAGAGGCCAGTGTCTGAAGCCACTGGGGTACTGTGTAAACAGTATGACCAATACGAACTGTTGAAGAGGTCAAAAAAATGTATAATGGAAATGAGACATGCCCATGAAACAACACATTTTTAATTTTTTTGTTTGCAATTAAAATCTAAAAATAAACTGTTTAGCAGAGGATGGTTTTAGATCCATCGACCTCTGCGTTATGGGCCCAGCACGCTTCTAAGCTGCGCCACTCTGCTTCCACCCACCCAGATGGGACTGGAACCCATAATCCCTGGCTTAGGAGGCCAGTACCTTATCCATTAGGCCAATGGGGCAATGTTTAACTTCTGCAAACAGTACGAACTGATAGAAGCAGGAAAACAATGTGTACTGCATAGCACTGAGAGACGCAAATGAAATTTAGCTTTCTCATTTCTGTTTGCGTTTCATTTTTAAAAACAAACTGTTTAGCAGAGGATGGTTTGATCCATTGACCTCTGGGTTATGGGCTCAGCACGCTTCCACTGTGCCACTCTGCTATCAGCCACTTAAGAAAAGACTAGAACTCACAATCCATGGCTTAGGAGGCCAGTGTCTTAGGCGACTGGGGTACTGTGTAAACAGTATGACCAATATGAACTGTTGGAAGAGGTCAAAAATGTATAATGGAACTGAGACATGCCCATGAAACGACACATTTTTTTATTTTTTTGTTTGCACTTAAAATCTAAAAATAAACTGTTTAGCAGAGGATGGTTTCGATCCATTGACCTCTTGGCTCAGCACGCTTCCACTGCGCCACTCTGCTCTCAGCCACTTAAGAAAAAACTAGAACTCACAATCCATGGCTTAGGAGGCCAGTGTCTGAGGCCACTGGGGTACTGTGTAAACAGTATGACCAATACGAACTGTTGGAAGAGGTCAAAAAAATGTATAATGGAACTGAGACATGCCCATGAAAAACGACACATTTTTAAATTTTTGTTTGCACTTAAAATCTAAAAAGAAAATTTTAGCAGAGGATGGTTTCGATCCATCGACCCTACTGGGTTATGGGCCCAGCACGCCCGCTGAGCCACTCTGCTCTCAGCCACTTAAGAAAAGACTAGAACTCACAATCCATGGCTTAGAGGCCAGTGTCTGAGGCCACTGGGGTACTGTGTAAACAGTATGACCAATACGAACTGTTGGAAGAGGTCAAAAAATGTATAATGGAAACTTATGACATGCCCATAGAAATCAAACATTTTTAAATTTTGTTTTTGTATCTTTAAAATCTAAAAAGAA
>NW_026277729.1:0-929 GCF_023373465.1 Oncorhynchus keta | reverse complement strand
TTAGGCCACTGGGGTACTGTGTAAACAGTATGACCAATATGAACTGTTGGAAGAGGTCAAAAAATGTATAATGGAACTGAGACATGACCATGAAGCGACACATTTTTAAATTTTTTGTTTGCACTTAAAATCTAAAAATTAACTGTTTAGCAGAAGATGGTTTCGATCCATCAACCTCTGGGTTATGGGACCAGCACGCTTCCACTGCGCCACTCTGCTCTCAGCCACTTAAGAAAAGACTAGAACCCATAACCATGAAAGCTTAGGAGGCCAGTGTCTTAGGCCACTGGGTACTCGTGTAAACAGTATGACCAATATGAACTGTTGAAGAGGTCAAAAATGTATAATGGAACTGGAGACATGCCCATGAAACGACACATTTTTTTTTTTTTTGCACTTAAAATCTAAAGAAACTTTTAGCAGAGGATGGTTTCGATCCATCGACCTCTGGGTTATGGGCCCAGCACGCTTCCGCTGAGCCACTCTGCTCTCAGCCACTTAAGAAAAGACTAGAACTCACAATCCATGGCTTAGGAGGCCAGTGTCTTAGGCCACTGGGGTACTGTGTAAACAGTATGACCAATACGAACTGTTGGAAGAGGTCAAAAAAATGTATAATGGAACTGAGACATGCCCATGAAACGACACATTTTTTAAATTTTTTGTTTGCACTTAAAATCTAAAAAGAAACTGTTTAGCAGAGGATGGTTTCGATCCATCGACCTCTGGGTTATGGGCCCAGCACGCTTCCGCTGAGCCACTCTGCTCTCAGCCACTTAAGAAAAGACTAGAACTCACAATCCATGGCTTAGGAGGCCAGTGTCTTAGGCCACTGGGGTACTGTGTAAACAGTATGACCAATACGAACTGTTGGAAGAGGTCAAAAAAATGTATAATGGAACTGAGACATGCCCATGAAACGACACATT
>NW_026277728.1:0-1122 GCF_023373465.1 Oncorhynchus keta | reverse complement strand
GAACTGAGACATGCCCATGAAACGACACATTTTTTTAAATTTTTGTTTGCACTTAAAATCTAAAAAGAAACTGTTTAGCAGAGGATGGTTTCGATCCATCGACCTCTGGGTTATGGGCCCAGCACGCTTCCGCTGAGCCACTCTGCTCTCAGCCACTTAAGAAAAGACTAGAACTCACAATCCATGGCTTAGGAGGCCAGTGTCTTAGGCCACTGGGGTACTGTGTAAACAGTATGACCAATACGAACTGTTGGAAGAGGTCAAAAAAATGTATAATGGAACTGAGACATGCCCATGAAACGACACATTTTTAAAATTTTTTGTTTGCACTTAAAATCTAAAAATAAACTTTTTAGCAGAGGATGGTTTCGATCCATCGACCTCTGGGTTATGGGCCCAGCACGCTTCCGCTGAGCCACTCTGCTCTCAGCCACTTAAGAAAAGATTAGAACTCACAATCCATGGCTTAGGAGGCCAGTGTCTTAGGCCACTGGGGTACTGTGTAAACAGTATGACCAATACGAACTGTTGGAAGAGGTCAAAAAATGTATAATGGAACTGAGACATGCCCATGAAACGACACATTTTTAAATTTTTTGCTTGCAATTAAAATCTAAAAAGTAACTGTTTAGCAGAGGATGGTTTCGATCCATCGACCTCTGCTATGGGCCCAGCACGCCCGCTGCGCCACTCTGCTTCACTCCACCCCAGATGGACTTGAACCCACAATCCCTGGCTTAGGAGGCCAGTGCCTTATCCATTAGCCACTGGGGCACTGTTTAACTTCTGCAAACAGTAACAACTGATAGAAGCAGGAAAACAATGTGTACTGATAGCACTGAGAGACGCAAATGAAATTTAGCTTTCTCATTTCTGTTTGCGTTTCATTTTTAAAACAAACTGTTTAGCAGAGGATGGCTTTCCGATCCATTGACCTCTGGGGGGCTCAGCACGCTTCCACTGCGCCACTCTGCTCTCAGCCACTTAAGAAAAGACTAGAACTCACAATCCTTGGTTAGGAGGCCAGTGTCTTAGGCCACTGGGGTACTGTGTAAACAGTATGACCAATATGAACTGTTGGAAGAGGTCAAAACAAATGTATAAATGGAACTGAGACATGCC
>NW_026277727.1:0-4532 GCF_023373465.1 Oncorhynchus keta | reverse complement strand
CAATCCATGGCTTAGGAGGCTAGTGTCTTAGGCCACTGGGGTACTGTGTAAACAGTATGACCAATACGAACTGTTGGAAGAGGTCAAAAAAATGTATAATGGAACTGGAGACACGCCCATGAAAACGAAACATTTTTTTATTTTTTTGTTTGCACTTAAAATCTAAAAAGAAACTGTTTTTAGCAGAGGATGGTTTCTGATCCATCGACCTTCTGGGGTTATGGGCCCAGCACGCTTCGCTGAGCCACTCTGCTCTTAACCACTTAAGAAAAGACTAGAACTCACAATCCATGGCTTAGGAGGCCAGTGTCTTAGGGCCACTGGGGTACTGTGTAAACAGTATGACCAATACGAACTGTTGGAAGAGGTCAAAAAAATGTATAATGGAACTGAGACATGCCCATGAAACGACATATTTTTTAAATTTTTGTTTTGCATTAAAATCTAAAAATAAACTGTTTAGCAGAGGATGGTTTCGATCCATCGACCTCCTGGGTTATGGGCCCAGCACGCTTCCGCTGCGCCACCTGCTCTCAGCCACTTAAGAAAAGACTAGAACTCACAATCCATGGCTTAGGAGGCCAGTGTCTTAGGCCACTGGGGTACTGTGTAAACAGTATGACCAATATGAACTGTTGGAAGAGGTCAAAACAAATGTATAATGGAACTGAGACATGCCCATGAAACAACACATTTTTTAAATGTTTTGTTTGCACTTAAAATCTAAAAAGAAACTTCTTAGCAGAGGATGGTTTCAATCCATCGACCTCTGGGTTATGGGCCCAGCACGCTTCCGCTGCTCCACTCTGTTTCCACCCACCACAGATGGGACTTGAACCCACAATCCCTGGCTTAGGAGGCCAGTGCCTTATCCATTAGGCCACTGGGGCACTGTTTACCTTCTGCAAACAGTACGAACTGATAGAAGCAGGAAAAACAATGTGTACTGGATAGCACTGAGAGACGCAAATGAAATTTAGCTTTCTCATTTCTGTTTGCGTTTCATTTTTAAAAACAAACTGTTCAGCAGAAGATGGTTTCGATCCATCACCTCTGGGTTATGGGTCCAGCACGCTTCCACTGCCACTCTGCTCTCAGCCACTTAAGAAAAGACTAGAACTCACAATCCATGGCTTAGGCCAGTGTCTTAGCCACTGGGGTACTGTAAACAGTATGACCAATACGAACTGTTGGAAGAGGTCAAAAAATGTATAATGGAACTGAGACATGCCCATGAAACGACACATTTTTTTAATTTTTGTTTGCACTTAAAATCTAAAAAGAACTTTTAGCAGAGGATGGTTTCGATCCATCGACCTCTGGGTTATGGGCCCAGCACGCTTCCACTGCGCCACTCTGCTCTCAGCCACTTTAAGAAAAGACTAGAACTCACAATCCATCCATGGCTTAGGAGGCCACTGGGGTACTGTGTAAACAGTATGACCAATACGAACTGTTGGAAGAGGTCAAAAAATGTATAATGGAACTGAGACATGCCCATGAAACGACACATTTTTTAAATTTTTTGTTTGCACTTAAAATCTAAAAATAAACTTTTTAGCAGAGGATGGTTTCGATCCATCGACCTCTGGGTTATGGGCCCAGCACGCTTCCACTGCGCCACTCTGCTCTCAGCCACTTAAGAAAAGACTAGAACTCACAATCCATGGCTTAGAGGCCAGTGTCTTAGGCCACTGGGGTACTGTGTAAACAGTATGACCAATATGAACTGTTGGAAGAGGTCAAAAAATGTATAATGGAACTGAGACATGCCCATGAAACAACACATTTTTTAATTTTTTTTTTGCACTTAAAATCTAAAAATAAACTGTTTAGCAGAGGATGGTTTCGATCCATCGACCTCTGGGTTATGGGCCCAGCACGCTTCCACTGCGCCACTCTGCTCTCAGCCACTTAAGAAAAGACTAGAACTCACAATCCATGGCTTAGGAGGCCAGTGTCTTAGGCCACTGGGGCACTGTGTAAACAGTATGACCAATAATGAACTGTTGGAAGAGGTCAAAAATGTATAATGGAACTGAGACATGCCCATGAAACAACACACATTTTTTTATTTTTTTTTGTTTGCACTTAAAATCTAAAAATAAACTGTTTAGCAGGAGGATGGTTTCGATCCATCGACCTCTGGGTTATGGGCCAGCACGCTCCACTGCGCCACTCTGCTCAGCCACTTAAGACAAGACTAGAACTCACAATCCATGGCTTAGAGGCCAGTGTCTTAGCCACTGGGGTACTGTATGACAGATGACCAATACGAACTGTTGAAGAGGTCAAAAAAATGTATAATGGAACTGAGACATGGCCATGAAACGAAACATTTTTTTATTTTTTTTGTTTTTTGGCACTTAAAATCTAAAAAGAAACTTTTTAGCAGAGGATGGTTTCGATCCATCGACCTCTGGGTTATGGGCTCAGACGCCTTCCCACTGCGCCACTCTGCTCTCAGCCACTTAAGAAAAGACTAGAACTCACAATCTGTGTAAACAGTATGACCCATGAACTGTTGGAAGAGGTAAAAAAATGTATAATGGAACTGAGACATGCCCAGGCCACATTTTTTAAATTTTTGTACTAAAATCTAAAAATAAACTTTTAGCAGAGGATGGTTCGATCCATCGACCAATGGGGCCAGCACGCCCTTCGCGCCACTCTGCTCTCAGCCACTTATGAAAAGACTAGAACTCACAATCCATGGTTAGAGGCCAAAGTATGTGGGCCACTGGGTATAAACAATGTGGAACTGGGAAGAGGTCAAAAAATGTATAATGGAACTGAGACATGCCATGAAACGACACATTTTTAAATTTTTTGTTTGCACTTAAAATCTAAAAAGAAAAAACTTTTAGCAGAGGATGGTTTTCGATCCATCGACCTCTGGGCCTATGGGCCCAGCACGCTTCCACTCGCCGCTCTGCTCTCATCCACTTTTAAGAAAAGACTAGAACTCACAATCCATGGCTTAGGAGGCCAGTGTCTTAGGCCACTGGGGTAAATGTGTAAACAGTATGACCAATACGAACTGGTAGGAAAGAGGTCAAAAAATGTATAATGGAACTGAGACATGCCCATGAAAACAACACATTTTGTTTTTGCATTTAAAATCTAAAAAGAAACTTTTAGCAGAGGATGGTTTGATCCATCGACCTCTGGGTATGGGCCCAGCACAGCTTCCACAGAGCCACTCTGCTCTCTCAGCCACTTAAGAAAAGAGACTAGAACTCACAATCCATGGCTTAGGAGGCCAGTGTCTGAGTGTCTTGTAAACAGTATGACCACGAACTGTTGGAAGAGGTCAAAAAACGTTTGACTGAGATATTCATGAAAACAAAACATTTTTTAATTTTTTTTTTGTTTGCACTTAAAATCTAAAAAGAAACTGTTTGAGCAGAGGGATGGTTTCGATCCATCGACCTCTGGGTTATGGGCCCAGCACGCCTCCGCTAATCCTCTGCTCTCAGCCACTATCCAAGAAAAAGATCTAGAACTCACAACCATGGTTAGGAGGCCAGTGTCTTCGGCCACTGGGGTACTGTGTAAAACAGAGTATGACCAATGAACTGTTGGAAGAGGTAAAAAATGTATAATGGAACTGAGACATGACATGAAAACGACACATTTTTTTACATTTTTTGTTTGCACTTAAAATCTAAAAATAACTGTTTAGCAGAGGATGGTTTCGATCCATCGACCTCTGCTTATGGGCCCAGCACGCCCGCTGCGCCACTCTGCTCTCAGCCACTTAAGAAAAGACTAGAACTCACAATCCACTGGCTTAGGAGGCCAGTGTCTTAGGCCACTGGGGTACTGTGTAAACAGTATGACCAATACGAACTGTTGGAAGAGGTCAAAAAATGTATAATGGAACTGAGACATGCCCATGAAACAACACATTTTTTTATTTTTGTTTGCACTTAAAATCTAAAAATAAAC
The DNA here is from genome assembly GCF_023373465.1 of Oncorhynchus keta. NCBI lineage: Eukaryota > Metazoa > Chordata > Actinopteri > Salmoniformes > Salmonidae > Oncorhynchus > Oncorhynchus keta. The sequence continues at coordinate 581 of NW_026277727.1, read as the reverse complement.
TTTTAGCAGAGGATGGTTTTCGATCCATTGACCTCTGGGTTATGGGCTCAGCACGCCCCGCTGCGCCAATCTGCTCTCAGCCACTTAAGACAAGACTAGAACTCACAATCCATGGCTTAGAGGCCAGTGTCAGCAGGCCACTGGGTGCTGTGTAAAACAGTATGACCAGCTCGAACTATTTAAGGTCTCAAAAAAAATGTATAATGGAACTGAGACATGCCATGAAACAACACATTTTTATTTTTGTTTGCGCCGAAATCCCAAAAGAAAATGTTTGGCAGAGATGGTTTCGATCCATTGACCTCTGGGTTATGGGCTCATGCCTTCCACTGCGCCACTCTGCTCTCTCAGCCTTAAGTAAAGACTAGAACTCACAATCCGTGGCTTAGGCCACTGGGGTACTGTGTAAACAATTATGACTAATCTGAACTATTGGAAGAGGTCAAAATGTATAATGGAACTGAGACATGCCCATGGCTTGACACATTTTAAAAAATTTTGTTTTGCATAAAATCTAAAAATAAACTGTTTAGCAGAGGATGGTTTCGATCCATCGACCTCTGCGTTATGGGCCCAGCACG
>NW_026277726.1:0-2578 GCF_023373465.1 Oncorhynchus keta | reverse complement strand
GCTTCCGCTGCGCCACTCTGCTCTCAGCCACTTAAGAAAAGACTAGAACTCACAATCCATGGCTTAGGAGGCCAGTGTCTTAGGCCACTGGGGTACTGTGTAAACAGTATGACCAATATGAACTGTTGGAAGAGGTCAAAAAATGTATAATGGAACTGAGACATGCCCATGAAACTACACATTTTTTTAAATTTTTTGTTTGCACTTAAAATCTAAAAAATAAACTTTTTAGCAGAGGATGGTTTCGATCCATCGACCTCTGGATTATGGGCCCAGCACGCTTCCGCTGAGCCACTCTGCTCTCAGCCACTTAAGAAAAGACTAGAACTCACAATCCATGGCTTAGGAGGCCAGTGTCTTAGGCCACTGGGGTACTGTGTAAACAGTATGACCAATACGAACTGTTGGAAGAGGTAAAAAATGTATAATGGAACTGAGACATGCCCATGAAACGACACGTTTTTTTAAATTTTTTGCTTGCAATTAAAATCTAAAAGAAACTGTTTAGCAGAGGATGGTTTCGATCCATCGACCTCTGGGTTATGGGCCCAGCACGCCCGCTGCGCCACTCTGCTTCCACCCACCCCAGATGGGACTTGAACCCACAATCCCTGGCTTAGGAGGCCAGTGCCTTATCCATTAGGCCACTGGGGCACTGTTTACCTTCTGCAAACAGTACGAACTGATAGAAGCAGGAAAAACAATGTGTACTGGATAGCACTGAGAGACGCAAATGAAATTTAGCTTTCTCATTTCTGTTTGCGTTTCATTTTTAAAAACAAACTGTTTAGCAGAGGATGGTTTCGATCCATCGACCTCTGGGTTATGGGCCCAGCACGCTTCCACTGCGCCACTCTGCCACTTAAGAAAAGACTAGAACTCACAATCCATGGCTTAGGAGGCCAGTGTCTGAGGCCACTGGGGTACTGTGTAAACAGTATGACCAATACGAACTGTTGGAAGAGGTCAAAAAAAATGTATAATGGAACTGAGACATGCCCATGAAACAACACATTTTTTACATTTTTTGTTTGCACTTAAAATCTAAAAATTAACTGTTTAGCAGAAGATGGTTTCGATCCATCGACCTCTGGGTTATGGGCCCAGCACGCTTCCACTGCGCCACTCTGCTCTCAGCCACTTAAGAAAAGACTAGAACTCACAATCCATGGCTTAGGAGGCCAGTGTCTTAGGCCACTGGGGTATGCAGTATGACCAATATGAACTGTTGGAAGAGTAAAAAAATGTATAATGGAACTGAGACATGCCCATGAAAAACACATTTTTTTTACATTTTTGTTGCACTTAAAATCTAAAAATAAACTTTTTAGCAGAGGATGGTTTCGATCCATCGACCTCTGGGTTATGGGCCCAGCACGCTTCCACTGAGCCACTCTGCTCTCAGCCACTTAAGAAAAGACTAGAACTCACAATCCATGGCTTAGGAGGCCAGTGTCTTAGGCCACTGGGGTACTGTGTAAACAGTATGACCAATATGAACTGTTGGAAGAGGTCAAAAAAATGTATAATGGAACTGAGACATGCCCATGAAACGACACATTTTTTTAATTTTTTGTTTGCACTTAAAATCTAAAAATAAACTGTTTAGCAGAGGATGGTTTCGATCCATCGACCTCTGGGTTATGGGCCCAGCACGCTTCCGCTGAGCCACTCTGCTCTCAGCCACTTAAGAAAAGACTAGAACTCACAATCCATGGCTTAGGAGGCCAGTGTCTTAGGCCACTGGGGTACTGTGTAAACAGTATGACCAATACGAACTGTTGGAAGAGGTCAAAAAAATGTATAATGGAACTGAGACATGCCCATGAAACGACACATTTTTTAAATTTTTTGCTTGCAATTAAAATCTAAAAAGTAACTGTTTAGCAGAGGATGGTTTCGATCCATCGACCTCTGGGTTATGGGCCCAGCACGCTTCCGCTGCGCCACTCTGCTTCCACCCACCCCAGATGGGACTTGAACCCACAATCCCTGGCTTAGGAGGCCAGTGCCTTATCCATTAGGCCACTGGGGCACTGTTTACCTTCTGCAAACAGTACGAACTGATAGAAGCAGGAAAACAATGTGTACTGGATAGCACTGAGAGACGCAAATGAAATTTAGCTTTCTCATTTCTGTTTGCGTTTCATTTTAAAAACAAACTGTTTAGCAGAGGATGGTTTCGATCCATCGACCTCTGGGTTATGGGCCCAGCACGCTTCCACTGCGCCACTCTGCTCTCAGCCACTTAAGAAAAGACTAGAACTCACAATCCATGGCTTAGGAGGCCAGTGTCTTAGGCCACTGGGGTACTGTGTAAACAGTATGACCAATACGAACTGTTGGAAGAGGTCAAAAAAATGTATAATGGAACTGAGACATGCCCATGAAACGACACATTTTTTTAATTTTTTTGTTTGCACTTAAAATCTAAAAATTAACTGTTTAGCAGAAGATGGTTTCATCCATCGACCTCTGGGTTATGGGCCCAGCACGCTTCCGCTGCGCCACTCTGCTCTCAGCCACTTAAGAAAAGACTAGAACTCACAATCCATGGCTTAGGAGGCCAGTGTCTTAG
>NW_026277725.1:0-7500 GCF_023373465.1 Oncorhynchus keta | reverse complement strand
CAAACCACTCACCATCATCACTATCAACCACCACCCACCATCATCACCACAACCACCATCACCAAAACCACCATCACCAACACCACCACCACCACCATCACCCCATCATCATCATCACCAATACCACCACCATCATCATCTTCACCATTCCCCACCACCATCACCACCACCTCCATCATCACCACCACCACCACCATCATCATCTACCATCACCATCATCATCATCACCACCACCATCACCACCATCACCATCATCACCACCACCACCATCACCAAAATCCCACAACCACCACCATCACCACCATCACCATCATCTCCACCACCATCATCACCACCACCATCACCACCATCACCACAACCACCACCATCATCCTCACCACCACCATCACCACCACCACCACCATCACCATCATCACCACCACCATCATCACCACCACCACCATCACCACCACCACCACCACCATCATCATCACCACCATACCACCACCACCACCATCAGCACCACCACCATCATCATCACTCACCAATCACCTACCACCATCACCACTCCCACCACTCATCACCATCATCATCACCACCACCATCACCATCACCATTATCACCATCCACCATCACCATCATCACCACCACCATCATCATCATCACCACCAACCACCACCATCACCACTCACCACTCACCATCATCACCATCCACCACCACTCATCACCACCATCATCCATCACCACCACCACCATCACACCACCACACCATCACCACCACCACCATCACTACTACACCACCACCATCATCACTACCACCACCACCATCATCACCACTCACCATCCATCACCATCCTATCACCACCATCACCACCATCATCATCATCACCACCATCACCATCATCATCTTCACCTCACCATCACCATCACCACATCACCATCATCATCACCACCACCACCATCATCACCATCACCACCATCATCACCACCACCACCATCACCATCATCACCATCACTCATCACCACCATCACCAATCCCACCATCACCATCACCACCATCACCATCATCTCACCACCATCATCACCACCACCATCACCATCATCCACCACACCACCACCACCACCATACCACCACCACCACCATCACCACCACCACCATCACATCACCATCATCACCATCACCATCATCACCACCACCACCACCATCATCACCACCACCACCACCATCACCACCACCACCACCACCACCACCACCACCATCACCACCACCATCATCATCACCACCATCACCACCACCATCACCACCATCACCACCACCATCATCATCATCACCACCCACCACCATCATCACCACACACCACCACCACCACCATCATCACCACCACCATCATCACCACCACCACCACTACCATCATCACCCCACCACCATCATCATCACCACCACCATCACCATCACCACCACCACCATCATCACCAATCACCACCATCCACACCACCATCATCATCACCATCACCACCACCATCATCACCACCACCAGCCACCATCATCACCACCACCACCATCACCAACCACCATCACCACCATCACCACCATCACCACCATCATCATCATCATCACCACCACCACCACCATCATCACCATCACCACTACCATCATCACCACCATCACCACCATCATCCACCACCACCACCATCACCATCACCACCACCATCATCATCACCACCACCACTCACCATCACTCACCCATCACCACCACCATCACCATCACCATCATCCCTACAACCACCACCATCACCATCATCATCCACCACCATCACTCACCAACCACCATCACTCACCACCACCACCACCACTCACCACACATCACCACCTCCACCACCATCATCATCACCACCATCACCATCACCACCACCACCTCATCACCACCACCATCACCAATCACCACCACCACCATCATCACCACCACCACCACATCCCATCATCACTACCATCATCACCACCATCACCATCACTCACTCACCACCATCACCACCACCACCATCACCAACCACCACCTCACCACCACCATCATCATCATCACCATACACCACCACCACCATCATCCACCATCTCCACCACCATCATCACCACCACCACCACCATCACCACCACTACATCACCACCATCATCACCTATCATACATCACACATCACTACCACCACCACCACCATCTGATCATCACCACCATCATCACCACCACCATCACCACCACTCATCATCATACATCACCACCATCCACCACCATCATCATCACCACCACCACCACCACCACCCATGCCCATCATCACCACCAACACCACTCACCACCACCATCATCATCACCACCATCATCACCACCGTCACCACCATCACCATCATCACTCACCATACATCACCATCACCATCAATAACCATCACCACTCACCACATACCACCATCATCATCACCACCACCACCACATGCCACCACCATCACTACCACCACCATGCATCACCACCACCATCATCTACAACTACCACCACATCATCACCACCATCACCATCATCACCACCACCACCACCATCATCATCACCATCACCACCACCATCACCATCACATCACCACCACTACCATCATCATCACCACCACTCACCACCATCATCATCACCACCACATCACCACCATCACCACCATCACTCATCATTCCACTCACCATCACCATCACCACCATCCACCACTAACCACCACCATCACCACCATCACCACCATCATCATTCCACCCATCATCACCACTCACCACCACCACCATCCCCACCACCACCACCCATCACCACTACCATCCTCACCACACCACCATCACCCACCATCACCACCACACCACCATCACCACCATCACCCTACCACCACCATCATCATCCCACAACCACCACCACCATCATCACCACCATCACTCACCACCACCACCTCACCACTCCACCACCACCACCACCACCACCACCACCATCACCACCATCACCACCATCATCATCACCACCATCACCACCATCACCACCACCACCATCCACCACCATCATCATCACCACTCACCACCACCATCACCACCACCACCACCACCACCATCATCACCACCCATCACCACCACCACCACCACTCACCATCACCACACTACTCATCACCATCACTCACCACAACCACCACTCATCATCACCACCATCATCATCACCATCTACCACCATCATCTATCACCTACCACCACCACCTCCATCATCACCACCACCACCACCACCATCACCATCACCACCACCATCACCATCACCATCATCACCACCACCATCACCATCATCACCAGCTCACCACCAATCATCACACCCACACCATCACTATCACTACCATCATCCATCTCACCACTCATCACTCACCACCACCACCACCACCATCATCCATCACCACCATCACCACCACCATCATCATTCCACCACCACCATCACCACCACCACCACCATCATCACCACCACCATGACCACCACCATCATAACCACCTCACTATCACCACCACCACCATCATCACCAATTCCACCACCACCATCTCACTAAACCACCACTACCATCACCACCATCATCACCACAACCACCATCACATTCCACAAACCTACCATCATCACCATCACCCCATCATCATCATCACCAACACCACCACCATCACTCATCTTCACCATCCACCACCATCATCACCACCACCACTCATCATCACCACCAAACCACCACCACCACTCATCACCACATCACCACCACCACCATCACTATCTATCACCACCACCACTACCACCTTACTACCACTCATCCATCACCATCACTACAACCACCATCACCAATGCCACCATCACCACGATCACCACTCACCATCACTTTATCATCATCACTAAACCACCACTATCATCATCATTCACCTATCCCTACCACCATCACCCATCATCACCAACACCACCATCATCACTACCATCATCATCTACCATCCACAACCACCATCATCACCACCATCACTCCATCATCACCACCACCACTCACCACTCATCATTCCATCTACTGTCACCATCATCTCCACAACCACCATCACCAAAATCCCACAACCACCACCATCATCTCCACCACCATCATCACAACCACCATCACTACCATCCCCACAACCACCACCATCATCCTCACCCCCACCATCACCATCACCATCATCACCAAATCATCATCATCACCATCACCATCTATCACCATCATATCAATCACCCACCCACCTTCACCACCACTCACCACCACTCACCAACACATCACCACTCACACCCTCACAACCACTCACTGTCACCACAATCACTACCACCACCTCATCATGTCCACAGACCACTCACCATCCACCACCACAACCACCATCTCCACCACCATCATCACCACCACCATCACCCCCACCATCACCCACCACACCATCCAACACCATCATCACCATCACCCACCATCACCCCCACCATCACCACCACCACCATGCCACCACCACCATAACCAACATCACATCATCAATCACCATCACCACCATCACCACCATCAACTACCACCATCACCATCACTACCACCACCACCATCAGCACCACCACCATCATGCATCTCCACCACCACCATCCACCATCACCACCACCACCACCATCACCATCCTACAGCCACCACCATCACCATCATCACCCACCACAGCCACCATCACCATCATCCACCATCCACCACCATCATCATCACCACCACCACCACCACCACCACCATCACCACCACCCCCACAACCACCACCATCATCACCACTCACCATCACCACCACCACTCATCCATCACAACCACCACCATCACCATCATCACCACCAATCATCATCACCACCATCACCACCACCCACCATCACCATCACCATCACCACCATCACCACCATCACTCACACAACAACCACCACTTCACCACCATCATCACCACCACCTCACATCATCACCACCATCACCACAACATCACCACCACCACCACCACCACCATCACCCACCACCATCACCACCATGCATCACCACCACCACCACCACCACCACCACCACCACCATCCATCATCACCACCACCTCACCACCACCATCATCACCATCACCACCACCACCACCACCACCATCATCACCACCATGACCACCACCATAACCACCACTATCACCACCACCATCATCATCACCAGTTCCACCACCATCATCACCACCACCATCACCACCACCATCATCACCACCACCACCACCATCACCATCACCACCACCATCACCACCACCACCACCACCACCATCATCACCACCATCACCACCTGCCAACACCACACACCATCATCACACATCATCACCATCATCACCACCATCATCACCACCACCATCACACATCACCACCACCACCATCATCACCACCACCATCATCACTACCTAAAACCACCACCATCATCACTAAAACTACCACTCACCATCATCCACACAACCACCATCATCACCACACACCACCATCATCATCACCACCACCACATCACCAACACCACCATCACCACCACCATCACCACCACCACCACCATCATCATCACACAACCACCCACCACCACCACCACCATCATCACCACCACCACATCTACACAACTCACCACCACCATCATCATCATCACACACTCACCACCACCATCACCAGCATCACCATCACTACTCATCATCATCATCACCACCACTATCACCACCATCACTCACACCACCACCATCATCACTCACCACCCTCATCACACCATCACCATCATCATCACCACCATCATCATCCCACCATCACCACATCACCACCATCACCACACCACCCCACATAACCACCACACCATCACCATCATCACCACCACCACCACCACATCACCATCACCACCACCATCATCACCATCATCATCACACACACACCACTCATCACCACCATCACCACCACACACCACCACCACCACCATCACCACCATCACCACCACCAACACCATCATCACCATCACCACCACCACCACCACCATCATCATCACCACCATCACCATCACCACCCACCCACCACAACCAACATCACCACCACCACCATCACCACCACATCATCACCATCACCACCATCACCATCATCACATCCACTCATCATCACCACCCACCACCATCACCATCATCACATACCTACCATCATCATCACCACCACCATCCCCACAACCACCACCATCACCAACATCCACCACACACCATCATCACCATCATCCATCCACTATCATCACCATCATCACCACCACACACCACCACCACCATCACCACCATCATCATCCACCATCACCACCACCATCACATCACCACCATCACGTCACCACCACCTACTCACTCATCATCACCACCACCACCATCATCATCACCACCATCACCGCCACCACCATCACCACCACCATCACCATCATCATCACCACCACCACCACACCACCACCACCACACACCACCACCACCATCACCACCATCATCACCACCACCACCACCATCATCACCACCACCACCACCAACCACCACCATCCACCATCACCACCACCATCATCATCATCACCACCACCACCATCACCACCATCACCACCACCATCATCATCACCACCACCATCACCACCACCACCACCATCATCACCACCACCACCATCACCCACCACTACCACAACCACCACCATCACCATCACCACCACCATCATCACCACTCATCATCACCAATTCTACCACCATCATCACCACCACCTATACCACCACCATCATCATCACCACCATCTCCACCACCATCATCACCACCACCATCCACCACCACCAACGCTCACCACCACCATCATCATCACCACCACCACCACATCACCATCACCACCCACCACCACCACCACCATCATCATCACCACCACCACCATCATCACCACCATCACACACAACCACCACCATCACCATCATCACCACCACATCACACCACTCATCACCACCACTACCACCACCATCACTCACCACCACCACCATCACCACCACCATCATCATCACCACCACCACCATCATCATCACCACCACCACCACTCACCACCACCACCATCACCACCATCACCACCACCAACATCACCACCACCATCACCACCATCACCACCACCACCACCACCACCACCACCTACCATCATCACCACCACCACCATCATCACCACCATCATCATCCACCACCATCACCACCACCACCATCATCACCACCATCACCACCATCATCACCACCATCACTCACCATCACCACCACCACCACCACACCACCACCACTCACCATCACCACCACCATCACCATCATCACCATCACCACAATCCACCACCATCATCATCACCACCACCACCACCATCACCACCACCATCATCACCACCACCACCACTCACCACCACCACCACCAATCATCACCACCATCACCACCATCACCACCACCATCACCAC
>NW_026277724.1:0-1503 GCF_023373465.1 Oncorhynchus keta | reverse complement strand
AATCCATGGCTTAGGAGGCCAGTGTCTTAGGCCACTGGGGTACTGTGTAAACAGTATGACCAATACGAACTGTTGGAAGAGGTCAAATGAAACGACACATTTTTTAAATTTTTTGCTTGCAATTAAAATCTAAAAAGTAACTGTTTAGCAGAGGATGGTTTCGATCCATCGACCTCTGGGTTATGGGCCCAGCACGCTTCCGCTGCGCCACTCTGCTTCCACCCACCCCAGATGGGACTTGAACCCACAATCCCTGGCTTAGGAGGCCAGTGCCTTATCCATTAGGCCACTGGGGCACTGTTTACCTTCTGCAAACAGTACGAACTGATAGAAGCAGGAAAAACAATGTGTACTGGATAGCACTGAGAGACGCAAATGAAATTTAGCTTTCTCATTTCTGTTTGCGTTTCATTTTTAAAAACAAACTGTTTAGCAGAGGATGGTTTCGATCCATTGACCTCTGGGTTATGGGCTCAGCACGCTTCCACTGCGCCACTCTGCTCTCAGCCACTTAAGAAAAGACTAGAACTCACAATCCATGGCTTAGGAGGCCAGTGTCTTAGGCGACTGGGGTACTGTGTAAACAGTATGACCAATATGAACTGTTGGAAGAGGTCAAAAAATGTATAATGGAACTGAGACATGCCCATGAAACGACACATTTTTTTAATTTTTTGTTTGCACTTAAAATCTAAAAAGTAAACTGTTTAGCAGAGGATGGTTTCGATCCATCGACCTCTGGGTTATGGGCCCAGCACGCTTCCGCTGCGAGCCACTCTGCTCTCAGCCACTTAAGAAAAGACTAGAACTCACAATCCATGGCTTAGGAGGCCAGTGTCTTAGGGGGTACTGTGTAAACAGTATGACCAATATGAACTGTTGGAAGAGGTCAAAAAAATGTATAATGGAACTGAGACATGCCCATGAAAACCACATTTTTTAAATTTTTTGTTTGCACTTAAAATCTAAAAAAAACTTTTTAGCAGAGGATGGTTTCATCCATCGACCTCTGGGTTATGGGCCCAGCACGCTTCCGCTGCGCCCACTCTGCTTCCACCACCCAGATGGGACTTGAACCCACAATCCCTGGCTTAGGAGGCCAGTGCCTTATCCATTAGGCCACTGGGGCACTGTTTACCTTCTGCAAACAGTACGAACTGATAGAAGAGGAAAACAATGTGTACTGGAAGCACTGAGAGAAAATGAAACAGCTTTCTCATTTCTGTTTGCGTTTCATTTTTAAAAACAAACTGTTTAGCAGAGGATGGTTTCGATCCATTGACCTCTGGGTTATGGGCTCAGCACGCTTCCACTGCGCCACTATGCTCTTCAGCCACTTAAGAAAAGACTAGAACTCACAATCCATGGCTTAGGAGGCCAGTGTCTAGGCGACTGGGGTACTGTAAACAGTATGACCAATATGAACTGTTGGAAGAGGTCAAAAAATGTATAATGGGAACTGGAGACATGCCCATGAACCACATTTTTAAAATTTTTTGTTTG
>NW_026277723.1:0-1061 GCF_023373465.1 Oncorhynchus keta | reverse complement strand
CACATTTTTAAATTTTTGTTTGCACTTAAAATCTAAAAAGAAACTGTTTAGCAGAGGATGGTTTCGATCCATCGACCTCTGGGTTATGGGCCCAGCACGCTTCCGCTGAGCCACTCTGCTCTCAGCCACTTAAGAAAAGACTAGAACTCACAATCCATGGCTTAGGAGGCCAGTGTCTTAGGCCACTGGGGTACTGTGTAAACAGTATGACCAATACGAACTGTTGGAAGAGGTCAAAAAAATGTATAATGGAACTGAGACATGCCCATGAAACGAAACATTTTTTAATTTTTTTGTTTGCACTTAAAATCTAAAAAGAAACTGTTTAGCAGAGGATGGTTTCGATCCATCGACCTCTGGGTTATGGGCCCAGCACGCTTCCGCTGAGCCACTCTGCTCTCAGCCACTTAAGAAAAGACTAGAACTCACAATCCATGGCTTAGGAGGCCAGTGTCTTAGGCCACTGGGGTACTGTGTAAACAGTATGACCAATACGAACTGTTGGAAGAGGTCAAAAAAATGTATAATGGAACTGAGACATGCCCATGAAACGACACATTTTTTAAATTTTTTGTTTGCACTTAAAATCTAAAAAGAAACTGTTTAGCAGAGGATGGTTTCGATCCATCGACCTCTGGGTTATGGGCCCAGCACGCTTCCGCTGAGCCACTCTGCTCTCAGCCACTTAAGAAAAGACTAGAACTCACAATCCATGGCTTAGGAGGCCAGTGTCTTAGGCCACTGGGGTACTGTGTAAACAGTATGACCAATACGAACTGTTGGAAGAGGTCAAAAAATGTATAATGGAACTGAGACATGCCCATGAAACGACACATTTTTAAATTTTTTGCTTGCAATTAAAATCTAAAAAGAAACTGTTTAGCAGAGGATGGTTTCGATCCATCGACCTCTGAGTTATGGGCCCAGCACGCTCCGCTGCGCCACTCTGCTTCCACCCACCCCAGATGGGACTTGAACCCACAATCCCTGGCTTAGGAGCGCCAGTGCCTTATCCATTAGGCCACTGGGGCACTGTTTACCTTCTGCAAACAGTACGAACT
>NW_026277722.1:0-6556 GCF_023373465.1 Oncorhynchus keta | reverse complement strand
CCCCCCTTTTTTTAAGAGTCGGTTTTTTTGTTGTTGTTTTTCACCTTTATTTAACCAGGTAGGCTAGTTGAGAACACCTTTATTTAACCAGGTAGGCTAGTTGAGAACACCTTTATTTAACCAGGTGGGCTAGTTGAGAACACCTTTATTTAACCAGGTAGGCTAGTTGAGAACACCTTTATTTAACCAGGTGGGCTAGTTGAGAACACCTTTATTTAACCAGGTGGGCTAGTTGAGAACACCTTTATTTAACCAGGTAGGCCAGTTGAGAACACCTTTATTTAACCAGGTAGGCCAGTTGAGAACACCTTTATTTAACCAGGTAGGCTAGTTGAGAACACCTTTATTTAACCAGGTAGGCTAGTTGAGAACACCTTTATTTATCCAGGTAGGCTAGTTGAGAACACCTTTATTTATCCAGGTAGGCTAGTTGAGAACACCTTTTATTTTATCCAGGCTAGGCTAGTTGAGAACACCTTTTATTTAACCAGGTAGGCCAGTTGAGAACACCTTTATTTAACCAGGTAGGCTAGTTGAGAGAACACCTTTATTTAACCAGGTAGGCTAGTTGAGAACACCTTTATTTAACCAGGTAGGCTAGTTGAGAACACCTTTATTTAACCAGGTAGCTAGTTGAGAACACCTTTTATTTAACCAGGTAGGCTAGTTGAGAACACCTTATTTAACCAGGTAGGCTAGTTGAGAACACCTTTATTTAACCAGGTAGGCTAGTTGAGAACACTCATTTAACCAGGTAGGCCAGCTGGAGAACACCTTTATTTAACCAGGTAGGCCAGTTGAGAACACCTTTATTTAACCAGGTAGGCTAGTTGAGAATAAGTTCTCATTTTGCAACTGCGACCTGGCCAAGATAAAGCATAGCAGTGTGAACAGACAACACAGAGTTACACATGGAGTAAACAATTAGCAAGTCAATAACACAGTAGAAAAAAATGGCAGTCTATATACAATGTGTGCAAAAGGCATGAGGAGGTAGAGCGAATAATACAATTTTGCAGATTAACACTGGAGTGATAAATGATCAGATGGTCATGTACAGGTAGAGATATTGGTGTGCAAAAAGAGCAGAAAAGTAAATAAATGAAAACAGTATAAAAACAGTATGGGAATGAGGTAGGTGAAAAAGGGTGAGCTATTTACCTATAGACTATGTACAACTGCAGCGATCGGTTAGCTGCTCGGATAGCTGATGTTTGAAGTTGGTGAGGGAGATAAAAGTCTCCAATCTTCAGCGATTTTTGCAATTTGTTCCAGTCACAGGCAGCAGAGTAATGGAACGAAAGGGGCCGAATGAGGTGTTGGCTTTAGGATGATCAGTGAGACACGTGCTGGAGCGCGTGCCACGGATGGGTGTTGCCATCAGACCAGTGAACTGAGATAAGGCGGAGCACTAGCATGGACTTGTAGATGACCTGTAGCCAGTGGGTCTGGCGACGAATATGTAGGGTGAGGGCCAGCCGACTAGAGCATACAAGTCGAGTGGTGGTGGTATAAGGTGCTTAGTGACAAAACGGATGGCACTGTGATAGACTGCATCCAGTTTGCTGAGTAGAGTGTTGAAGCCATTTTGTAGATGACATCGCCAAAGTCGAGGATCGGTAGGATAGTCAGTTTTACTAGGGTAAGCTTGGCAGCGTGAGTGAAGGAGGCTTTGTTGCGGAATAGAAAGCCGACTCTTGATTTGATTTTTGATTGGAGATGTTTGAGTGAGTCTGAAGGAGAGTTTGCAGTCTAGCCAGACACCTAGGTACTTATAGATGTCCACATATTCAAGGTCGGAACCATCCAGGGTTGAACCTCGACCAGTGTTATTGTGGTTGTTGATGTTGTTGATGTGTGTTTTTGTAGTTATGGAGGTCCAGCTGAGAGTAGGGTGCGGAGGAAAGGACTGGGCAAGTTCCTCATCCAGATACTACAGCTCATCGCCAACAGGTACAGTACATAACAAACTATTAATCGCTACGTGCAACTATTTACTTTTTTTTTTTTTCTGAGTTCATGGAAGGAAATCAGTCAATGGAAATACATTCATTAGGCCCTAATGGGCGGGGGATATGGATTTCTTTGTGTGTGTGGGGGTGTAGCCTAGTGATTACAGCGTTGGACTTGTAACCGAAAGGTTGCACGATCGACCTCCGAGCTGACGGGGTAAAATCTGTCGTTCTGCCCTGAACAAGGCAGTTAACCCACTGCTCCTCGACCCTCTTGCCAAGTTAAATAAATGTTAAATAAATGTTAAATAAATCTATGGATTTCACATGTTGCGCTTATATTTTCGTGTATATACACTATTATTTGGCCTGCCTTGTGACATCACCAGGTGGTAAAGAAGTTAACAGACCAATAGGAAAGAGTTCCAAACTATGGATATGGAGAGATGGACAGATTTGCTTTAAGTTTCAAACTAAACTGAACCAAAATATAAATAAAACACGTCAGGTGTTGGTCCCATATGGAGAGATGGACAGATTTGATTTAAGTTTCAAACTAAACTGAACCAAAATATAAATAAAACATGTCAGGTGTTGGTCCCATGTTTCATGAGATTAAATATTAAAACATCTCAGATATGTTCCAGATGCACAAACAACTGATTTCCTCAGATTTTTCCATCCCTGTTAGTGAGTGTCCCTCCTTTGTCGAGATAATCCACCCACCTGACAGGCGTGGCATATCAAGGAGCTGATTAAACGGCATCATCATCATTACACAGGTGCACCTTGTGCTGGGGGACAATAAAATGCCACTTTAAAAGGTACAGTTTAGTCACACAACACAATGACACATGTGTCTCAAGTTGAGGGAGGTGCAATTGGCATGCTGACTGCAGGAATGTCCACCAGAGCTGTTGCCAGAGGATTAAATGTTCATTCCTCTACCATAAGCCGCGTCCAATGTTTTTTAGAGAATTTGGCAGTAGGTCCAACCGTCTCACAACCGCAGACCACATGTAAACACGTTAGCCCAGGACCTCCACATCCGGCTTCTTCTCCTGTGGGATCGTCGGAGGGGATGTGCTGAGTAGTATTTATGTCTGTAATAAAGCTTTCCGTGGTGGAAAACTCATTCTTATTAGGTGGGCCTGGCTCCCAAGTGGGTGGGCCTATGCCCTCCAGGGCCCACCATTGCTACACCCATGCCCAGTCATGTGAAATCCATAGATTATGGCCAAGTTAATTTTAAAGAAATAAGTTAACTCAGTAAAAACAGACATTTTTCCATGTTGCATTTATTTTTGTTCAATGTAGTTCCTCATCCATATACTGTAACCCATCACTAACTCTCTGTCCTCTCTCGTCTCTCTCTCTGTCTCTCTCTCGTTCTCTCTCTCTTCGCCTTCTGCTTCTGCCTTCTCGCCTTCTCTCTGTCTTCTTCTCGCTTCTCTCTCTGTTTCTCTCGCTTTCTCTTCTCTGTCTCTCTTGCTCTCTTCTCGTTTGCCTTTCTCTCTGCTCTCTCTCTGTCTCTCTCTGCTCTCTTCTCTCTTTCTCTCTTCGGCTTCTCTGCTTCTCTTCTTGTCTGCTTCTCGCTCTCTCTCTCTTGCCTTCTTCTCGCTTGTCTCTTCTCTTGCCTTCTCTCGCTCTCTCTTTCTCTGCCTCTCTCGCTCCTCTCTTCTGCTCTCTCTCGCCTCTCTCTGCCTCTCTCTCGCTCTTCTCTGCTCTCTTCGGCTCCTCTCTCTGTCTCTCTCGCTTTCTCTTCTCTGTCTCTCTTCGCTCTCTCTCTGCCTCTCTGCCTCTCTTCTCATCTCTCTCTCTGCCTCTCGTGCTCTCTCTCTCTCTGCCTCTCTCGCTCTCTCTCTCTCTGTCTTCTCTCGCTCTCTCTCTCTCTGCCTCTTCTCGCTCGTCTCTCTCTCTGCCTCTCTCGCTCTCTCTCTCTGCCTCTCTCTCGCTCTGCTCTCTCTCTGCCTTCTCTCTTGCTCTCTTCAGCTCTCTCTGCCTCTCTCTGCTCTCTCTCTCTCTCTCTCTCGCCTCTCGCTCTCTCTCTCTCTGCCTTCTCGCTCTCTCTCTCTCTGCTCTTCTCGCTCTCTCTCTCTCTGCCTCATCTCTCGCTCTCTGCTCTCTCGCTCTCTTCTCGGCCTTCTCTCTCTGCCGCTCTCGCTTCTCTCTCTCTGCTCTCTTCTAAGCTCTCTCTTCTGTCTTCTTCATCGCTCTCTCTCTGCCTCTCGCTCTCTCTCTCTGCCTCTCTACTCGCTCTCTCTCTCTGCCTCTCTCGGCTTCTCGCTCTCTCTGCCTCTCTTCGCTCTCTCTCTCTGCCTCTCTCTCGCTCTCTCTCTCTGCCTTCTTCTCGCTCTCTCTCTCTGCCTCTCTCGCTCTCTCTCTCTGCCTCTTCGTGCTCTCTCTCTCTCTGCCTCTCGTGCTCTCTCTGCTCTGCCTCTCTTCGTGCTCTCTCTCTCTCTCGCTCTCTCTCGCTGCTCTCTCTGTCTCTCAAACTCTCTCTGCTCTCTCGTGCTCTCTCTCTCTGCCTCTCTCTCTCAGGCCTCTCATCTCATACTGCCTCTCTCTCTGCCTCTCTCTCTCGTGCTCTCTCTGCCTCTCTCTCTCTCTGCCTCTCTCTCTCTGCCTCTCTCTCGTGCTCTCTCTCTGCCTCTCTCTCTCGTGCTCTCTCTGCCTCTCTCTGCCTCTCGCTCTCTCTCTCTCTGCCTCTCTCGTGCCTCTCTCTCTGCCTCTCTCGCTGCTCTCTCTCTCTGCCTCTCTCGTGCTCTCTCTCTCTGCCTCTCTCGCTCTCGCTCTCTGCCTCTCTCACTCGCTGCTCTCACGAACCTCTCTAGCGCTCTCATCGTTCACTGCCTCTCTCGCTCTGCTCTCTCTCTGCGCTCTCTCGCTCTCTCTCTCTGCCTCTCTCGCTCTCTCTCTGCCTCTCTCGCTCTCTCTCATGGCACTCTGCCTCTCTCTCTCTGCCTCTCGCTCTCGCTCTCTCGCTCTGCCTCTCTCGCTCTCTCTCTCTGCCTCTCTCGCTCTCTCCCTGCTCTCTCTCTCGCTCTCTGCCTCATCTCGCTCTCTCTCTGCCTCTCTCGCTCTCTCTGCCTCTGCCTTCACAAGGCTCTCTCTCTGCCATCTCTCGCTCTCTCTGCCTCTGCACTCTCTCTGGCGCCTCTCTCTCTCATCCTTCTGCCTCTCTCATCTCCTCTGCTCATCATCTTCTCTATAATATTCATTTTGCTCTCTCTCTCTCTCTCTGCCTCTCTCTCATCTCTCTCAGCCTCTCTTATTCTGCTCATTCTCTTCATGACTCCTCTCTCGCTCTCTCTAGCCTCTCTCTCTGCCTCTCTGCCTCTCTCTCCGCTCTCATCTCTACATAAACTGCTCTCTCTCTCTGCCTCTCTCTCTCTGCTCATCTCTCTCTCTCCACCTCTCGGTCTCATCTCTGCCTCTCATCTCTAGCCTCTCTCTCCTCTCTCTCTGCCTCTCTCAACCTCTCGTCTCTCTCTGCCTCTCTCTCTCTCTGCTCTCTCTGCCTCTCTACTCTCTCTCTCTCTGCCATCTCTCATCATCTGCACCACTCTCTAACATCTCTGCCTGTCTCTCTCTCTCTGCCTCTCTCTCTCTCTCTCTCTCTCTCTCTGCCTCTCTCGCTCTCTCTGCCTCTCTCGCTCTCTCTGCCTCTCTGCTCTCTCTCTCTCTGCCTCTCTCTCTGCCTCTCTCGCGCTCTCTCTGCCTCTCTCTGCTCTCTCTCTCTCTCTGCCTCTGCTCTCTCTGCCTCTCTCTCTCCCTCTGCTCTCTCTCGCTCTCTCTGCCTCTCTCGGGCTCTCTCTGCTCTCTCTCGTCTCTCTCTCTGCCTCTCTCTGCCTTCGTCTCTCTGCCTCTCCTCGCCTCTCTCTCTCTCTCTCTCGCCTCTCTCTCTCTCTGCCTCTCTGGCTCTCTGCCTCTCTCTGGTCTCTCTGCCTCTCTCTCTCTCTCTCTCTGCCTCTCTCTGCCTCTCTCTCTCTCTCTCTCTGCCTCTCTCTGCTCTCTCTCTCTCTCTCTCTCTCTCTGCTCTCTCTCTCTGCCTCTCTCTGCCTCTCTCTCTGCTCTCTCGTCTCTCTCTCTCTGCCTCTCTCTCTCTCTCTCTCGCCTCTCTCTCTCTCTGTCTCTCCTCTCTGCCTCTCTCTCTCTGTCTCTCTGCCTCTCTCTCTCTCTCTCTCTCTCTCTCTGCCTCTCTCGCTCTCTCTCTCTGCCTCTCTCTGCTCTCTCTCTGCTCTCTCTCTGCTCTCTCTCTCTGCCTCTCTCGCCTCTCTCTCGCCTCTCTCGCTCTCTCTCTCTGCCTCTCTGCTCTCTCTCTCTCTGCCTCTCTCGCTCTCTCTCTCTGCCTCTCTCGCTCTCTCTCTCTCTGCCTCTCTCGCTCTCTCTCTCTCCTCTGCTCTCTCATCTCTCTGCCTCTCTCGCTCTCTCTCTTGCTCTCTCTGCTCTCTCTCTGCTACTCTCTCTCTCTCTCTGCCTCTCTCATCTGCTCTGCTCTCTCTGCCTCTCTGCCTCTCTCTCTGCCTCTCTCTGTCTCTCTGCCTCTCTCTGCTCTCTCTCCTCTCTCTCGCTCTCTCCTCTCTGCCTCTCTCGCCTCTCTC
>NW_026277721.1:0-3919 GCF_023373465.1 Oncorhynchus keta | reverse complement strand
CGACACGTTTTTAAATTTTTTGTTTGCACTTAAAATCTAAAAATAAACTTTTAGCAGAGGATGGTTTCGATCCATCGACCTCTGGGTTATGGGCCCAGCACGCTTCGGCTGCGCCACTCTGCTCTCAGCCACTTAAGAAACGACTAGAACTCACAATCCATGGCTTAGGAGGCCAGTGTCTTAGGCCACTGGGGTACTGTGTAAACAGTATGACCAATATGAACTGTTGGAAGAGGTCAACAAAATGTATAATGGAACTGAGACATGCCAATGAAACAACACATTTTTTTAATTTTTTGTTTGCACTTAAAATCTAAAAATAAACTGTTTAGCAGAGGATGGTTTCGATCCATCGACCTCTGGGTTATGGGCCCAGCACGCTTCCGCTGCGCCACTCTGCTTCCACCCACCCCAGATGGGACTTGAAACCACAATCCCTGGCTTAGGAGGCCAGTGCCTTATCCATTCGGCCACTGGGGCACTGTTTACCTTCTGCAAACAGTACGAACTGATAGAAGCAGGAAAAACAATGTGTACTGGATAGCACTGAGAGACGCAAATGAAATTTAGCTTTCTAATTTCTGTTTGCGTTTCATTTTTAAAAACAAACTGTTTAGCAGAGGATGGTTTCAGATCCATCGACCTCTGGGTTATGGGCCCAACACGCTTCCACTGAGCCACTCTGCTCTCAGCCACTTAAGAAAAGACTAAAACTCACAATCCATGGCTTGAGAGCCAGTGTCTTTAGGCCACTGGGTACTGTGTAAACAATTATGACCAATGAACGCTGTTGGAAGAGGTAAAAATGTATAATGGAACTGAGTTATTACCAATGAAGCGACACATTTTTTAATTTTAATGTTTTCGCCAAATTAAAAATAGCTTTTAGCAGAGGATGGTTTCGATCCATCGACCTCTGGGTTATGGGCCCAGCACGCTTCCGCTGCGCCACTCTGCTCTCAGCCACTTAAGAAAAGACTAGAACTCACAATCCATGGCTTAGGAGGCCAGTGTCTGAGGCCACTGGGGTACTGTGTAAACAGTATGACCAATACGAACTGTTGGAAGAGGTCAAAAAATGTATAATGGAACTGAGACATGCCCATGAAACGACACATTTTTTATTTTTTGTTTGCACTTAAAATCTAAAAAGAAACTGTTTAGCAGAGGATGGTTTCGATCCATCGACCTCTGGGTTATGGGCTCAGCACGCTTCCGCTGCGCCACTCTGCTCTCAGCCACTTAAGACAAGACTAGAACTCACAATCCATGGCTTAGGAGGCCAGTGTCTTCGGCCACTGGGGTACTGTGTAAACAGTATGACCAATACGAACTGTTGGAAGAGGTCAAGAAAATGTATAATGGAACTGAGACATGCCCATGAAACGACACATTTTTTTATTTTTTGTTTGCACTTAAAATCTAACAAGAAACTTTTTAGCAGAGGATGGTTTTGATCCATCGACCTCTGGGTTATGGGCCCAGCACGCTTCCGCTGAGCCACTCTGCTCTCAGCCACTTAAGAAAAGACTAGAACTCACAATCCATGGCTTAGGAGGCCAGTGTCTTAGGCCACTGGGGTACTGTGTAAACAGTATGACCAATATGAACTGTTAGAAGAGGTCAAAAAAATGTATAATGGAACTGAGACATGCCCATGAAACGACACATTTTTAAATTTTTTGTTTGCACTTAAAATCTAAAAAGAATTTTTTTAGCAGAAGATGGTTTCGATCCATCGACCTCTGGGTTATGGGCCCAGCACGCTCCGCTGCGCCACTCTGCTCTCAGCCACTTAAGAAAAGACTAGAACTCACAATCCATGGCTTAGGAGGCCAGTGTCTTAGGCCACTGGGGTACTGTGTAAACAGTATGACCAATACGAACTGTTGGAAGAGGTCAAAAAATGTATAATGGAACTGAGACATGCCCATGAAACGACACATTTTTAAATTTTTTGTTTGCACTTAAAATCTAAAAATAAACTGTTTAGCAGAGGATGGTTTCGATCCATCGACCTCTGGGTTATGGGCCCAGCACGCTTCCGCTGCGCCACTCTGCTCTCAGCCACTTAAGAAAAGACTAGAACTCACAATCCATGGCTTAGGAGGCCAGTGTCCTCCGGGCAGCCGGCGGAAATGGAGGAAAACTCGCCTCCCTGCGGACCTGGCATCCTTTCACTCCCTCCTCTCTACATTTTCCTCCTCTGTCTCTGCTGCTAAAGCCACTTTCTACCATTCTAAATTCCAAGCATCTGCCTCTAACCCTAGGAAGCTCTTTGCCACCTTCTCCTCCCTCCTGAATCCCCCCCCCCCCTCCTCCCTCTCTGCAGATGACTTCGTCAACCATTTTATCCCCTCCTCTCTTCTCCAGACCATTTCCGGAGACCTTCTCCCTTACCTCACCTCGCTCATCAACTCATCCCTGACCGCTGGCTACGTCCCTCCCCGTCTTCAAGAGAGCGAGAGTTGCACCCCTTCTGAAAAAACCTACACTCGATCCCTCCGATGTCAACAACTACAGACCAGTATCCCTTCTCTCTTTTCTCTCCAAAACTCTTGAGCGTGCCGTCCTTGGCCAGCTCTACCGCTATCTCTCTCAGAATGACCTTCTTGATCCAAATCAGTCAGGTTTCAAGACTAGTCATTCAACTGAGACTGCTCTTCTCTGTATCACGGAGGCGCTCCGCACTGCTAAAGCTAACTCTCTCTCCTCTGCTCTCATCCTTCTAGACCTATCGGCTGCCTTCGATACTGTGAACCATCAGATCCTCCTCTCCACCCTCTCCGAGTTGGGCATCTCCGGCGCGGCCCACGCTTGGATTGCGTCCTACCTGACAGGTCGCTCCTACCAGGTGGCGTGGCGAGAATCTGTCTCCTCACCACGCGCTCTCACCACTGGTGTCCCCCAGGGCTCTGTTCTAGGCCCTCTCTTATTCTCGCTATACACCAAGTCACTTGGCTCTGTCATAACCTCACATGGTCTCTCCTATCATTGCTATGCAGACGACACACAATTAATCTTCTCCTTTCCCCCTTCTGATGACCAGGTGGCGAATCGCATCTCTGCATGTCTGGCAGACATATCAGTGTGGATGACGGATCACCACCTCAAGCTGAACCTCAGCAAGACGGAGCTCCTCTTCCTCCCGGGGAAGGACTGCCCGTTCCATGATCTCGCCATCACGGTTGACAACTCCATTGTGTCCTCCTCCCAGAGCGCTAAGAACCTTGGCGTGATCCTGGACAACACCCTGACGTTCTCAACTAACATCAAGGCGGTGTCCCGTTCCTGTAGGTTCATGCTCTACAACATCCGCAGAGTACGACCCTGCCTCACACAGGAAGCGGCGCAGGTCCTAATCCAGGCACTTGTCATCTCCGTCTTGATTACTGCAACTCGCTGTTGGCTGGGCTCCTGCCTGTGCCATTAAACCCCTACAACTCATCCAGAACGCCGCAGCCCGTCTGGTGTTCAACCTTCCCAAGTTCTCTCCGTCACCCCGCTCCTCCGCTCTCTCCACTGGCTTCCAGTTGAAGCTCGCATCCGCTACAAGACCATGGTGCTCGCCTACGGGCTGTGAGGGGAACGGCACCTCAGTACCTCCAGGCTCTGATCAGGCCCTAC
This sequence comes from Oncorhynchus keta, assembly GCF_023373465.1. Lineage (NCBI taxonomy): Eukaryota > Metazoa > Chordata > Actinopteri > Salmoniformes > Salmonidae > Oncorhynchus > Oncorhynchus keta. Next base: position 292 of record NW_026277721.1, on the reverse strand, counting down.
ACCCAAACAAGGGCACTGCGTTCATGAGGAAGTACAGTTCCCGCTCAGCCCAGTCAAAACTGTTCGCTGCTCTGGCCCCCAATGGTGGAACAAACTCCCTCACGACGCCAGGACAGCGGAGTCAATCACCACCTTCCGGAGACACCTGAAACCCCACCTCTTCAAGGAATACCTAGGATAGGGTAAGTAAGGGTAAGTAATCCTTCTCACCCCCTTCTCCCCCCAAAAGATTTAGATGCACTATTGTGGCTGTTCCACTGGATGTCATAAGGTGTATGCACCAATTTGTAGA
>NW_026277720.1:0-2664 GCF_023373465.1 Oncorhynchus keta | reverse complement strand
AAAATCTAAAAAGAAACTGTTTAGCAGAGGATGGTTTCGATCCATCGACCTCTGGGTTATGGGCCCAGCACGCTTCCATGAGCCACTCTGCTCTCCAGCCCACCCAAGATGGGACTTGAACCTACAATCCCTGGCTTAGGAGGCCAGTGCCTTATCCAGGGGCCACTGGGGCACTGTTTACCTTCTGCAAACAGTACGAACTGATAGAAGCAGGAAAACAATGTACTGATAAGACCTAGGTATTTAAATGAAATTTAGCTTCTCATTTCTGTTTGCGTTTCACTTTAAACAAACTGCTTAGCAGCAGGAGGTGATGAGCCATCCATTGACCCCTGTTGGTGGCTCAGCACGTTCCGCTGAGCCACTCTGCTCAGCCACTTAAGAAAAAGACAGAACTCAATCCATGGCTTAGAGGCCAGTGTCTTAGGCGACTGGGGTAACAAAATAGGCGACCAATATGAACTGTTGGAAGAGGTCAAAAAATGTATAATGGAACTGAGACATGCCCATGAAATCTACATACATTTTTAAATTTTTTGTTTGTACTAAAATCTAAAAAATAAACTGTTTAGCAGCAGATTACTTAATCCAATTCTACCTCTGGTTAAGGGTCCAGCACGCTTCCGCTGAGCCACTTGCTCTCAGCCACTTGCTGAAAAGATCAACTCACAATCCATGGCTTAGAGGCCAGTGTCTTAGGTCACTGGGGTACTGTGTAAACAGTAAAGACCAATACGAACTGTTGGAAGAGGTCAAAAAAAATGTATAATGGAAATGAGACATGCCCATGAAACGACACATTTTTAAATTTTTTGTTTGCACTTAAAATCTAAAACTAAACTTTAGCAGAGGATGGTTTCATCCATCGACCTCTGGGTTATGGGCCCAGCACACTTCCGCTGCGCCACTCTGTTCACCCACCTACAGATGGGACTTGAACCCCACAATCCCTCAGCCAGTGCCTTAAGAAAAGACTACCTTCTGCAAACAGTCAACTGATAGAAGCCAATGTTTTAGCACTGGAGACCAAATGAAATTTAGCTTTCTCATTTCTGGGGTACTGTGTAAACAGTATGACCATTATGAACTGTTGGAAGAGGTCAAAAAATGTAAGATGGAAATGTGAGAGATATGCCCATGAAACAACACATTTAAAAAAATTTTTGTTTGCACTTTTAAAATCTAAAAAGTAAACTGTTTAGCAGAGGATGGTTTATATCCATCGACCTCTGGGTCTAGCACGCTTCCGCTGCACCACTCTGCTGCCACCCACCCCAGATGGGACTTGAACCCACAATCCCTGGTTAGAAGGCCAGTGCCTTATCCATTAGGCCACTAGGGCACTGTTTACCTCTGCAAACAGTATGAACTGAGATAGAAGCAGGAAAACAATGTGTACTGGATAGCACTGAGAGACGCAAATGAAATTTAGCTTTCAATTTCTGTTTGCGTTTCATTTTAAAACAAACTGTTTAGCACAGGATGGTTTCGATCCATTGACCTCTGGGCTCAGCACGCTTCCACTGCGCCACTCTGCTCTCAGCCACTTAAGAAAAGACTAGAACTCACAATCCATGGCTTAGGAGGCCAGTGTCTTAGGCGACTGGGGTACTGTGTAAACAGTATGACCAATATGAACTGTTGGAAGAGGTCAAAAAAATGTATAATGGAACTGAGACATGACCATGAAACGACACATTTTTTAAATTTTTTGTTTGCACTTAAAATCTAAAAATTAACTGTTTAGCAGAAGATGGTTTCGATCCATCAACCTCTGGGTTATGGGACCAGCACGCTTCCACTGCGCCACTCTGCTCTCAGCCACTTAAGAAAAGACTAGAACTCACAATCCATGGCTTAGGAGGCCAGTGTCTTAGGCCACTGGGGTACTGTGTAAACAGTATGACCAATATGAACTGTTGGAAGAGGTCAAAAAAATGTATAATGGAACTGAGACATGCCCATGAAACGACACATTTTTTAATTTTTTTGTTTGCACTTAAAATCTAAAAATAAACTGTTTAGCAGAAGATGGTTTAGATCCATCAACCTCTGGGTTATGGGCCCAGCACGCTTCCACTGCGCCACTCTGCTCTCAGCCACTTAAGAAAAGACTAGAACTCACAATCCATGGCTTAGGAGGCCAGTGTCTTAGGCCACTGGGGTACTGTGTAAACAGTATGACCAATACGAACTGTTGGAAGAGGTCAAAAAAAAATTATAATGGAACTGAGACATGCCCATGAAACGACATTTTTTTAATTTTTTGTTTGCACTTAAAATCTAAAATAAACTGTTTAGCAGAGGATGGTTTCGATCCATCGACCTCTGGGTTATGGGCCCAGCACGCTTCCGCTGCGAGCCACTCTGCTCTCAGCCACTTAAGAAAAGACTAGAACTCACAATCCATGGCTTAGAGGCCAGTGTCTTAGGCCACTGGGGTACTGTGTAAACAGTATGACCACACGAACTGTTGGAAGAGGTAAAAATGTATAATGGAACTGGAGACATGCCCATGAAACGACACGTTTTTTAAATTTTTTGTTTGCACTTAAAATCTAAAAAGAAACTTTAGCAGAGGATGGTTTCTGATCCATCGACCTCTGGGTTATGGGCCCATCACGCTTCCGGCTGAGCCACTCTGCTCTCAGCCACTTAAGAAAA
>NW_026277719.1:0-3285 GCF_023373465.1 Oncorhynchus keta | reverse complement strand
TAATATAATGACAGTAGAAGGTAGACCAGGGTAATATAATGACAGTAGAAAGTAGACCAGGGTAATATAATGACAGTAGATGGTAGACCAGGGTAATATAATGACAGTAGATGGTAGACCAGGGTAATATAATGACAGTAGATGGTAGACCAGGGTAATATAATGACAGTAGAAAGTAGACCAGGTGTAATAGAATGACAGTAGATGGTAGACCAGGGAAATATAATGACAGTAGATGGTAGACCAGGGTAATATAATGACAGTAGATGGTAGACCAGGGTAATATAATGACAGTAGAGGTAGCCTGACCATGGTGCTTGTAATAGTGTCTGATCCTAATGTAGAATGTATGCACACATGACTGTAAGACCAGGGCTAATATATATTATTAATGACACTAGAAGGTAGACTAGGTTAATATAATGACAGTAGAAAGTAGACCAGGTAATTTAATGACAGTAGATGGTAGACCAGGGTAATATAATGACAGTAGAAAGTAGACCAGGCAATATAATGACAGTATAGACCAGGGTAATATAATGACAGTAGAAAGTAGACTAGGTAATATAATGACAGTAGAAAGTAGACCAGGGTAATATAATGATGACAGTAGATGGTAGACCAGATTAATAGATTGACAGTAGATGGTAGATCATGGTAATATAATGACAGTATAGGGTAGACCAGGGTAATATAATGACAGTAGATGGTAGACCAGGGTAATTTAATGACACTAGAAAGTAGACTAGGTAATATAATGACAGTAGAAAGTAGACCAGGGTAATATATTGACAGTAGATGGTAGACCAGGGTAATATAATGACAGTAGAGACCAGGGTGATATAATGACAGTAGATGGTAGACCAGGGTAATATAATGACAGTGGATGGTAGACCAGGGTCATATAATGACAGTAGATGGTAGACCAGGTTAAGATAATGACAGTAGAAAGTAGACCAGTGTAATATAATGACAGTAGATTGTAGACCAGGTAATACAATGACTGTAGAAAGTAGACCAGGTACTAATGACAGTAGAAAGTGACTAGGTAATATAATGACAGTAGAAAGTAGACCAGGGTAATATAATGACAGTAGATGGTAGACCAGGTAATATAATGACAGTAAAAGGTAGACCAGGTAATATAATGACAGTAGATGGTAGACCAGGTTAATAGATTGACAGTAGATGGTAGATCAGGGTAATATAATGACAGTATAGGGTAGACCAGGGTAATATAATGACAGTAGAGGGTAGACCAGGTAATATAATGACAGTAGAAAAAGTAGACCAGGTAATATAATGACAGTAGATTGTAGACCAGGTAATATAATGACTGTAGAAAGTAGACCAGGGTAATATAATGACAGTAGATGGTAGACCAGGTAATATAATGACAGTAGATGGTAGACCAGGGTAATATAATGACAGTAGATGGTAGACCAGGGTAATATAATGACAGTAGAAGGTAGACCAGGTAATATAATGACAGTAGATGGTAGACCAGGTTAATAGATTGACAGTAGATGGTAGACCAGGGAAATATAATGAGAGTAGATGGTAGACCAGGGTAATTTAATGACAGTAGAGACCAGGGTAATATACTGACAGTAGATGGTAGACCAGGGTAATATAATGACAGTAGATGGTAGACCAGGGTTAATATAATGACAGAGATGGTAGACCAGGTAATATAATGACAGTAGAAGGTAGACCAGGGTACAAAATGACAGTAGATGGTGTAGACCAGGTTAATAGATTGACAGTAGATGGTAGACCAGGGAAATATAATGGACAGTAGATGGTAGACCAGGGTAATATAATGACAGTAGATGGTAGACCAGGTTAATAGATTGACAGTAGATGGTAGACCAGGGTAATATAATGACAGTAGATGGTAGACATGGGTAATATAATGACAGTAGAAAGTAGACTAGGGTAATATAATGACAGTAGAAAGTAGACCAGGGTAATATATTGACAGTAGATGGTAGACCAGGGTAATATAATGACAGTAGATGGTAGACCAGGGTAATATAATGACAGTAGATGGTAGACCAGGTTAATATATTGACAGTAGATGGTAGACCAGGGGAATATAATGACAGTAGAGGGTAGACCAGGTTAATAGATTGACAGTAGATGGTAGACCAGGGAAATATAATGACAGTAGATGGTAGATCAGGGTAATATAATGACAGTAGAGACCAGGGTAATATAATGACAGTAGAAAGTAGACTAGGGTAATATAATGACAGTAGAAAGTAGACAAGGGTAATATAATGACAGTAGATGGTAGACTAGGGTAATATAATGACAGTAGAAAGTAGACCAGGGTAATATAATGACAGTAGAAAGTAGACCAGGGTAATATAATGACAGTAGAGGGTAGACCAGGGTAATTTAATGACAGTAGAAAGTAGACTAGGGTAATATAATGACAGTAGAAAGTAGACCAGGGTAATATAATGACAGTAGATGGTAGACCAGGGTAATATAATGACAGTAGATGGTAGACCAGGTTAATAGATTGACAGTAGATGGTAGATCAGGGTAATATAATGACAGTATAGGGTAAACCAGGGTAATATAATGACAGTAGAGGGTAGACCAGGGTAATTTAATGACAGTAGAGGGTAGACCAGGGTAATTTAATGACAGTAGAAAGTAGACCAGGGTAATATAATGACAGTAGATTGTAGACCAGGGTAATATAATGACAGTAGAGGGTAGACCAGGGTAATATAATGACAGTAGAGGGTAGACCAGGGTAATTTAATGACAGTAGAAAGTAGACTAGGGTAATATAATGACAGTAGAAAGTAGACCAGGGTAATATATTGACAGTAGATGGTAGACCAGGGTAATATAATGACAGTAGATGTTAGGCCAGGGTAATATAATGACAGTAGAGGGTAGACCAGGGTAATATAATGACAGTAGAGGGTAGACCAGGGTAATTTAATGACAGTAGAAAGTAGACTAGGGTAATATAATGACAGTAGAAAGTAGACCAGGGTAATATATTGACAGTAGATGGTAGACCAGGGTAATATAATGACAGTAGATGGTAGACCAGGGTAATATAATGACAGTAGAGGGTAGACCAGGTTAATAGATTGACAGTAGATGGTAGACCAGGGTAATATAATGACAGTAGATGGTAGACCAGGTTAATATATTGACAGTAGATGGTAGACCAGGGGAATATAATGACAGTAGAGGGTAGACCAGGTTAATAGATTGACAGTAGATGGTAGACCAGTGTAATATAATGACAGTAGA
>NW_026277718.1:0-1041 GCF_023373465.1 Oncorhynchus keta | reverse complement strand
GGCTTATTCTACTTCTGAAAGGAACAGGAGCGACTTCTCTGGGCTTATTCTACTTCTGAAAGGAACAGGAGGGACTCTCTGGGCTTATTCTACTTCTGAAAGGAACAGGAGCGACTCTCTGGGCTTATTCTACTTATGAAAGGAACAGGAGGGACTCTCTCTGGGCTTATTCCACTTCTGAAAGGAACAGGTGCGACTCTCTCTCTGGGCATATTCCACTTCTGAAAGGACCAGGAGCGACTCTCTGGGCTTATTCTACTTCTGAAAGGAACAGGAGCGACTCTCTGGGCTTATTCTACTTATGAAAGGAACAGGAGGGACTCTCTGGGCTTATTCTACTTCTGAAAGGAACAGGAGCGACTCTCTGGGCTTATTCTACTTATGAAAGGAACAGGAGGGACTCTCTGGGCTTATTCTACTTCTGAAAGGAACAGGAGCGACTCTCTGGGCTTATTCTACTTATGAAAGGAACAGGAGGGACTCTCTCTGGGCTTATTCCACTTCTGAAAGGAACAGGTGCGACTCTCTCTCTGGGCATATTCCACTTCTGAAAGGAACAGGAGCGACTCTCTGGGTTTATTCCACTTCTGAAAGGAACAGGAGCGACTCTCTCTCTGGGTTTATTCCACTTCTGAAAGGAACAGGAGCGACTCTCGCTCTAGGTTTATTCCACTTCTGAAAGGAACAGGAGGGACTCTCTCTCTGTGCTTATTCCACTTCTGAAAGGAACAGGAGCGACTCTCTGGGTTTATTCTACTTCTGAAAGGAACAGGAGGGACTCTCTCTCTGGGTTTATTCTACTTCTGAAAGGAACAGGAGCGACTCTCTCTCTGGGTTTATTCCACTTCTGAAAGGAACAGGAGCGACTCTCTCTCTGGGTTTATTCTACTTCTGAAAGGAACAGGAGCGACTCTCTCTCTGGGTTTATTCTACTTCTGAAAGGAACAGGAGCGACTCTCTCTCTGGGTTTATTCTACTTCTGAAAGGAACAGGAGCGACTCTCTCTCTGGGTTTATTCTACTTCTGAAAGGAACAGGAGCG
>NW_026277717.1:0-1710 GCF_023373465.1 Oncorhynchus keta | reverse complement strand
ACATTTACATTTACATTTAAGTCATTTAGCAGACGCTCTTATCCAGAGCGACTTACAAATTGGTGCATTCACCTTATGACATCCAGTGGAACAGTCACTTTACAATAGTGCATCTAAATCTTTTAAGGGGGGGGGGTGAGAAGGTTTACTTTATCCTATCCTAGGTATTCCTTAAAGAGGTGGGGTTTCAGGTGTCTCCGGAGGTGGTGATTGACTCCGCTGTCCTGGCGTCGTGAGGGAGTTTGTTCCACCATTGGGGGGCCAGAGCAGCGAACAGTTTTGACTGGGCTGAGCGGGAACTGTACTTCCTCAGTGGTAGGGAGGCGAGCAGGCCAGAGGTGGATGAACGCAGTGCCCTTGTTTGGGTGTAGGGCCTGATCAGAGCCTGGAGGTACTGAGGTGCCGTTCCCCTCACAGCTCCGTAGGCAAGCACCATGGTCTTGTAGCGGATGCCAAGCTTCAACTGAAGCCAGTGGGAGAGACGGAGGGCGGTGGCGTGAAGAGCTTAGAGAAGGTTGAACATCTCAGACGGGCTGCGGCGTTCTGGATGAGTTGTAGGGGTTTAATGGCACAGGCAGGGAGCCCAGCCAACAGCGAGTTGCCAGTAATCCAGGCAGGAGATGACAAGTGCCTGGATTAGGACCTGCGCCGCTTCCTGTGTGAGGCAGGGTCGTACTCTGCGGATGTTGTAGAGCATGAACCTACAGGAACAGGCCACCGCCTTGATGTTAGTTGAGAAGCGACAGGGTGTTGTTCCAGGATCACGCCAAGGTTCTTAGCGCTCTGGGAGGAGGACACAATGGAGTTGTCAACCGTGAGATGGCAGAGATCATGGAACGGGCAGTCCTTCCCCGGGAGGAAGAGCAGCTCCGTCTTGCCGAGAGACCATGTGAGGTTATGACAGAGCCAAGTGACTTGGTGTATAGCGAGAATAGGAGAGAGGGCCTAGAACAGAGCCCTGGGGACACCAGTGGTGAGAGCGCGTGGTGTGAGGAGACAGATTCTCGCCACGCCACCTGGTAGGAGCGACCTGTCAGGTAGGACGCAATCCAAGCGTGGGCCACGCCGGAGATGCCCAACTCGGAGAGGGTGGAGAGGAGGATCTGATGGTTCACAGTATCGAAGGCAGCCGATAGGTCTAGAAGGATGAGAGCAGAGGAGAGAGTTAGCTTTAGCAGTGCGGAGCGCCTCCGTGATACAGAGAAGAGCAGTCTCAGTTGAATGACTAGTCTTGAAACCTGACTGATTTGGATCAAGAAGGTCATTCTGAGAGAGATAGCGGGAGAGCTGGCCAAGGACGGCACGTTCAAGAGTTTTGGAGAGAAAAGAAAGAAGGGATACTGGTCTGTAGTTGTTGACATCGGAGGGATCGAGTGTAGGTTTTTTCAGAAGGGGTGCAACTCTCGCTCTCTTGAAGACGGAAGGGACGTAGCCAGCGGTCAGGGATGAGTTGATGAGCGAGGTGAGGTAAGGGAGAAGGTCTCCGGAAATGGTCTGAGAAGAGAGGAGGGGATAGGGTCAAGCGGGCAGGTTGTTGGGGCGGCCGGCCGTCACAAGACGCGAGATTTCATCTGGAGAGAGGGAGAAAGAGGTCAGAGCACAGGGTAGGGCAGTGAGCAGAACTAGCGGTGTCGTTTGACTTAGCAAACGAGGATCGGATGTCGTCGACCTTCTTTTCAAAAATGGTTGACTAAGTCATCTGCAGAGAGG
>NW_026277716.1:0-10680 GCF_023373465.1 Oncorhynchus keta | reverse complement strand
CGGCAGTACCTGTATGGTTAGTGAGAAAGTCCATATTGCAAATGTACGGTCCCTTACTAGACGTCCGAAATCGTTTGTAAAATTCGCGGACGGCGTCGGGCCGAGCGGCAGGGCCGGACCTACCAGGAAGTCATCAAATGAACGTTGTCGGACATTCGGTTTCCGTTTACAAAAATAATAAGATTTATGTCATTTTTCCCATGTCCCGGAAATTCCCACAAGAGGGCATAAGCAATCATATGGCTATTGCTACAAAACATCACGATTCACGACGGGGCCTTATCTCGAAAACTGAAAATATTTAGAAGCCGAAACTCGGTGAGCGTAGGGGCGGCATAATGGGCAGTTGGCCCCGAACAAGATGGCGTCTAGGCCTCAACGGTTTTTGAGTTATGGCCATTTATCTGGGATTAAAGGTCCAAAATGAAAATAGAGAAATTATTTTTCCACTTCACGTCAAAGTCAAGGAGCCTCCGGTGTCAATAAAAAAGAACCAGCCATTTATCTATCGTCATTTAAGAGAAATCGTACAACGACACCTTGGTGATGTTCACGGATAGGTGTTTTTTTTTTTCAGCAACGGTTACAGATCCAGTTGCAGGTTGTTCTTACGAATCTTTTTAAAGTGTGCTGCGGAGCTCTGCGAGATTTCTGTGATTTTCTATGATTTTCTGAAATAACACACACTCACTAAACCCTCCGTAAATAACTCAGTTCTTAACGTAAAGACTTAAAACTCGGGATTCTGTAAAGGCATACCCCAATCATGATATGAGTTTATTTATAGCTTCCTGTGCCAACCGGAAGTGCCTTTAATGGTGTCACAGTGGCAGTTTCCATGGGTTAAAAAGGTCAGATCTTTTCAAAACTTCATATGTGTGACTAGGTAACCCTCATGAACTGTAAATCAGTCATTTCTCCCAGCAGATGTCAAAGAAAAGCTCTCACACGCACACACAGCAAGGATGGAGTGAAAAAGTGTGGTTCTTAAAGACACAGAGAGCAGGCAATGGCATAAACATAATGTCTAGGCCGTGCCGAGTTCAACGAGATATCCCGCTTGACCGTAGCTCGCTCGGTCTGAGCGCAGCGACCATTAGAAAAGTAGGCCCAAAATGAAGCCTGCCCCACAACGTCATTTGCTTTTGGGTGACAGTGAGAGAACCGTTAGGGTGAGAAGCACAATTCGACCTCAGGTATGTTCCTAAGGTCCTTCCGATCCGTGCAAGCCTAACGTTGACAGTGTGGCATTAACCCTTAATAGTTAAAAGATGGTGTTTACTTCAAAAAGTTTGCATTGATTTCTCTCCCCATAGGAATACATTGCCTTTACCCCTAAATTCAACCTGAAGTCTATATGGGTTATGAATGCCGTATGAACCTGTCTTTGGTAACAGTCCATCAGGCCAGTATGAGGTCTACCTGTGTTGATTCTAAGCTTCCTGGACCAACCGGAAGTGGTTAAAATCACCCTAAAAGTGTTTTTCCATTACCTGCCTGCAGTTTGATAGACATAGTGCATTCAACCCTGTGTAAATCAGTCAATTCTTAACGTAAGGACTTAAAACTCAGGATTCTGTAAAAGCATAGCCCAGTGAGGATATGTGTTGACTTATAGCTTCCTGTGACAACCGGAAGTGCCTTAATTGGTGTCTCAGGGGCTGTTTCGAGGGGTTAAAAAAGTCAGATCTGTCCAAAACTTCATATGTGTGATTAGGCAACCCCCATGAACTGTAAATCAGTCATTTTTCCCATAAAATTTCAAAGGAAAACTAAATCACACAGACACACAACTTGGAAGGAGGGACGTATTGGGGGTTGTAGAGACAGACAGTGCCTCCAATAGTTAGCTTTGTTCGAGCTAAAAGAACCGTCAGACCTAGAGTTCCGAAACTTTAGAAACCTGTTCTAGACCTCGGGTCGATAGTGCGTGGTGAGTTAGGTGGCTCTAGAAGGTTCTCGGACCGAGAAATAGCCTCGTACATTTGCAATGATTTCAATTCATTTTGACCATTACGAAAATGGCGACATTTAGAAAAGTCTCAGAGACACAAGACTAGGTGCATTGGAACCGGCTCGGCCCATAGAGACGGACCCCAACGTTTCGGTCCGATAGCTCATTCAAGGACCCCATAGCAAGGCATGGAAAAAGTGGATTTTCAGCACCAATTAGGGTTTTACTCGGGCACCGAAGGACCTATCGAGCCGAAACTCGGGATTCGGGGTCGCCTCACATAGGCCTTCACATAATGTCTGACCTGGACCCGCAGCTAGAACGTAACTATGTGTTTTACGTTTTATTATGTTTTAAACTAATGGCGCTGTGAATTATGGGCCTGCTCTGACATATGTGATAGTTGGCTTCTAAATGAGTTGGAAAAAGTGGGTTTGGTGTCAATTGGTATCAGTTTGGTGTCAGAATGACATCTAATTGACTGGTGGACACTGACTTGCTAGTTGACTTTTGTACATTAGCAATATGTTTAAACGGAGAGGGACCATCACCAAAATGGCATTCTGAAATCAACACAAAAAATGGCATCACCATAGTCTCCAGGCTGTGCAGAGTTCAACGAGACGCCCGCTTGACCGTAGCTCGCTCTGAGTGCAGCGACCTTGAAAAAAAGAAGGCGCAAAAGGAAGCCTGGCCCTCAATGTCATTTGCTTTTGGGTGACAGTGAGAGAACCGTTAGGGTGAGAAGCACAATTCGACCTCAGGTACGTTCCTGAGGTCCTCCCGATCCGTGCAAGCCTAACCTTGACCATGTGGCATTAACCCTTAATAGTTAAAATAAGGTGTTTACTTCAAAGAGTTTGCATTGACTTCTCTCCCCATAGGAATACATTGCCTGCACCCCTAAATTCAACCTGAAGCCTATGTGGGTTATGAATGACTTATGAACCTGTCTTCTATGACAGTCCATCAGACCACTATGAGGTCTACCTGTGCCAATTATAAGCTTCCTGAAGCAACCGGAAGTGGTTGAAATCACCTTATCAGTGTTGATCCATACACTGCATGCAGTTTGATAGACATAGTGCATTCAACCCTGTGTAGATCAGTCAATTCTTAACTTAAAGACTTAAAACTCAGGATTCTGTAAGTGGCTATGTCAATCAAGACATGTGTTTACTTATAGCTTCCTGTGCCAACCGGAAGTGCCTTTAATTGGGTCACACTGTCTGTTTTGAAGGGTTAGAAAAGTCACATCTCTCCAAAACTTCATATGTGTGACCAGGTAACCCTCCTAAACTGTAAATCAGTCATTTCTCCCAGCAGATGTCAAAGAAAAGCTCTCACACGCACACACAGCAAGGATGGAGTGAAAAAGTGTGGTTCTTAAAGACACAGAGAGCAGGCAATGGCATAAACATAATGTCTAGGCCGTGCCGAGTTCAACGAGATATCCCGCTTGACCGTAGCTCGCTCGGTCTGAGCGCAGCGACCATTAGAAAAGTAGGCCCAAAATGAAGCCTGCCCCACAACGTCATTTGCTTTTGGGTGACAGTGAGAGAACCGTTAGGGTGAGAAGCACAATTCGACCTCAGGTACGTTCCTAAGGTCCTTCCGATCCGTGCAAGCCTAACGTTGACCGTGTGGCATTAACCCTTAATAGTTAAAAGAAGGTGTTTACTTCAAATAGTTTGCATTGATTTCTCTCCCCATAGGAATACATTGCCTTTACCCCTAAATTCAACCTGAAGTCTATATGGGTTATGAATGCCGTATGAACCTGTCTTTGGTAACAGTCCATCAGGCCAGTATGAGGTCTACCTGTGTTGATTCTAGGCTTCCTGGACCAACCGGAAGTGGTTAAAATCACCCTAAAAGTGTTTTTCCATTACCTGCCTGCAGTTTGATAGACATAGTGCATTCAACCCTGTGTAAATCAGTCAATTCTTAACGTAAGGACTTAAAACTCAGGATTCTGTAAGTTTCTATGTCAATCAAGACATGGGTTTACTTATAGCTTCCTGTGCCAACCGGAAGTGCCTTTAATGATGTCACAGTGGCAGTTTCCAAGGGTTAAAAAGGTCAGATCTTTTCAAAACTTCATATGTGTGACTAGGTAACCCTCATGAACTGTAAATCAGTCATTTCTCCCAACAGATGTCAAAGAAAAGCTCTCACACGCACACACAGCAAGGATGGAGTGAAAAAGTGCGGTTCTCAAAGACACAGAGAGCAGGCAATGGCATAAACATAATCTCTAGGCCGTGCCGAGTTCAACGAGATATCCCGCTTGACCGTAGCTCGCTCGGTCTGAGCGCAGCGACCATTAGAAAAGTAGGCCCAAAATGAAGCCTGCCCCACAACGTCATTTGCTTTTGGGTGACAGTGAGAGAACCGTTAGGGTGAGAAGCACAATTCGACCTCAGGTACGTTCCTAAGGTCCTTCCGATCCGTGCAAGCCTAACGTTGACCGTGTGGCATTAACCCTTAATAGTTAAAAGAAGGTGTTTACTTCAAATAGTTTGCATTGACTTCTCTCCCCATAGGAATACATTGCCTGCACCCCTAAATTCAACCTGAAGTCTATATGGGTTATGAATGCCGTATGAACCTGTCTTTGATAACAGTCCATCAGGCCAGTATGAGGTCTACCTGTGTTGATTCTAGGCTTCCTGGACCAACCGGAAGTGGTTAAAATCACCCTAAAAGTGTTTTTCCATTACCTGCCTGCAGTTTGATAGACATAGTGCATTCAACCCTGTGTAAATCAGTCAATTCTTAACGTAAGGACTTAAAACACAGGATTCTGTAAAAGCATAGCCCAGTGAGGATATGTGTTGACTTATAGCTTCCTGTGCCAACCGGAAGTGCCTTAATTGGTGTCTCAGGGGCTGTTTCGAGGGGTTAAAAAGTCAGATCTGTCCAAAACTTCATATGTGTGATTAGGCAACCCCCATGAACTGTAAATCAGTCATTTTTCCCATAAAATTTCAAAGGAAAACTAAATCACACAGACACACAACTTGGAAGGAGGGACGTATTGGGGGTTGTAGAGACAGACAGTGCCTCCAATAGTTAGCTTTGTTCGAGCTAAAAAGAACCGTCAGACCTAGAGTTCCGAAACTTTAGAAACCTGTTCTAGACCTCGGGTCGATAGTGCGTGGTGAGTTAGGTGGCTCTAGAAGGTTCTCGGACCGAGAAATAGCCTCGTACATTTGCAATGATTTCAATTCATTTTGACCATTACGAAAATGGCGACATTTAGAAAAGTCTCAGAGACACAAGACTAGGTGCATTGGAACCGGCTCGGCCCATAGAGACGGACCCCAACGTTTCGGTCCGATAGCTCATTCAAGGACCCCATAGCAAGGCATGGAAAAAGTGGATTTTCAGCACCAATTAGGGTTTTACTCGGGCACCGAAGGACCTATCGAGCCGAAACTCGGGATTCGGGGTCGCCTCACATAGGCCTTCACATAATGTCTGACCTGGACCCGCAGCTAGAACGTAACTATGTGTTTTACGTTTTTATTATGTTTTAAACTAAAGGCGCTGTGAATTATGGGCCTGCTCTGACATATATGATAGTTGGCTTCTAAATGAGTTGGAAAAAGTGGGTTTGGTGTCAATTGGTATCAGTTTGGTGTCAAAATGACATCTAATTGACTGATGGACACTGACTTGCTAGTTGACTTTTGTACATTAGCAATATGTTTAAACGGAGAGGGACCATCACCAAAAGTGACATTCTGAAATCAACCCTAACGAGCCATGGAGATGAACCAGAATCACTGCCCAGCTATCCCGAGTTCATCGGGCCAGTCAATTTCACATTCCTGCAGGATTTTTATAGCATGACAAATTCGTGATGGTACCTGCCCATTGAACCATATTGCAAATGCACAGTGACTTTGCAAAAGTGAGAAAACATAAACAAATGGACATGATGAAATCAACACAACGAGTGATGGAAATGTACAACTATCACTGCTCAGCCATCCTGTGTTCATCAGACCAGTCAATTTTGCATTTTTGAGCATGTCAAATTTCATATGGTAAATGCACATTGAAACATATTGCAAATGCGCGCGCACTTGCAATATGATTCTATAGTGTAAAAACATCACCTAATGGACATGATGAAATCAACACAACGAGTGATGGAAATGTACAACTATCACTGCTCGGCCATCCTGTGTCCATCAGACCAGTCAATTTTGCATTTTTGAGCATGTCAAATTTCATATGGTAAATGCACATTGAAACATATTGCAAATGCGCGCGCACTTGCAATATGATTCTATAGTGTAAAAACATCACCTAATGGACATGATGAAATCAACACAACGAGTGATGGAAATGTACAACTATCACTGCTCGGCCATCCTGTGTCCATCAGACCAGTCAATTTTGCATTTTTGAGCATGTCAAATTTCATATGGTAAATGCACATTGAAACATATTGCAAATGCGCGCACTTGCAATATGATTCTATAGTGTAAAAACATCACCTAATGGACATGATGAAATCAACACAACGAGTGATGGAAATGTACAACTATCACTGCTCGGCCATCCTGTGTCCATCAGACCAGTCAATTTTGCATTTTTGAGCATGTCAAATTTCATATGGTAAATGCACATTGAAACATATTGCAAATGCGCGCGCACTTGCAATATGATTCTATAGTGTAAAAACATCACCTAATGGACATGATGAAATCAACACAACGAGTGATGGAAATGTACAACTATCACTGCCCGGCCATCCTGTGTTCCCATAGCGAGCATTAATATCAGAATGACCGGTAAATGCATTTACAACCATATTTTAATTTTTGGGTTACCAGTTGCACAACAATGCACGTGCATTTGCAATATGATTCTATAGTGAAAAACATCACCTAATGGACATGATGAAATCAACACAACAAGTGATGGAAATGTACAACTATCACTGCTCGGCCATCCTGTGTTCATCAGACCAGTCAATTTCACATTCCTGCAGGATTTTTATAGCATGACAAATTCGTGATGGTACCTGCCCATTGAACCATATTGCAAATGCACAGTGACTTTGCAAAAGTGAGAAAACATAAACAAATGGACATGATGAAATCAACACAACAGGTGATGGAAATGTACAACTATCACTGCTCAGCCATCCTGTGTTCATCAGACCAGTCAATTTTGCATTTTTGAGCATGTCAAATTTCATATGGTAAATGCACATTGAAACATATTGCAAATGCGCGCGCACTTGCAATATGATTCTATAGTGAAAAACATCACCTAATGGACATGATGAAATCAACACAACGAGTGATGGAAATGTACAACTATCACTGCTCGGCCATCCTGTGTCCATCAGACCAGTCAATTTTGCATTTTTGAGCATGTCAAATTTCATATGGTAAATGCACATTGAAACATATTGCAAATGCGCGCGCACTTGCAATATGATTCTATAGTGTAAAAACATCACCTAATGGACATGATGAAATCAACACAACGAGTGATGGAAATGTACAACTATCACTGCCCGGCCATCCTGTGTTCCCATAGCGAGCATTAATATCAGAATGACCGGTAAATGCATTTACAACCATATTTTTATTTTTGGGTTACCAGTTGCACAACAATGCACGTGCATTTGCAATATGATTCTATAGTGAAAAAACATCACCTAATGGACATGATGAAATCAACACAACGAGTGATGGAAATGTACAACTATCACTGCTCGGCCATCCTGTGTCCATCAGACCAGTCAATTTTGCATTTTTGAGCATTTCAAATTTCATATGGTAAATGCACATTGAAACATATTGCAAATGCGCGCGCACTTGCAATATGATTCTATAGTGTAAAAACATCACCTAATGGACATGATGAAATCAACACAACGAGTGATGGAAATGTACAACTATCACTGCTCGGCCATCCTGTGTCCATCAGACCAGTCAATTTTGCATTTTTGAGCATTTCAAATTTCATATGGTAAATGCACATTGAAACATATTGCAAATGCGCGCGCACTTGCAATATGATTCTATAGTGTAAAAACATCACCTAATGGACATGATGAAATCAACACAACGAGTGATGGAAATGTACAACTATCACTGCTCGGCCATCCTGTGTTCCCATAGCGGGCATTAATATCAGAATGACCGGTAAATGCATTCACAACCATATTTTCATTTTTGGGTTACCAGGTGCCTATTTTCAATCACCAGTTGCACAACATGCGTATCCATCAGAATATTTTAAACAGTCCATAAAGCACTCAGGACTGCCCCCATAGATAGAGGGCCGTAGTAGGGTACTCCCATAGCGGGCATGGATAATAGGAGTCCCGGTAAATGCATTTACAACCATATTTTAATTTTTGGGTTACCAGTTGCACAACAATGCACGTGCATTTGCAATATGATTCTATAGTGAAAAAACATCACCTAATGGACATGATGAAATCAACACAACAAGTGATGGAAATGTACAACTATCACTGCTCGGCCATCCTGTGTTCATCAGACCAGTCAATTTCACATTCCTGCAGGATTTTTATAGCATGACAAATTCGTGATGGTACCTGCCCATTGAACCATATTGCAAATGCACAGTGACTTTGCAAAAGTGAGAAAACATAAACAAATGGACATGATGAAATCAACACAACAGGTGATGGAAATGTACAACTATCACTGCTCAGCCATCCTGTGTTCATCAGACCAGTCAATTTTGCATTTTTGAGCATGTCAAATTTCATATGGTAAATGCACATTGAAACATATTGCAAATGCGCGTGCACTTGCAATATGATTCTATAGTGAAAAAACATCACCTAATGGACATGATGAAATCAACACAACGAGTGATGGAAATGTACAACTATCACTGCTCGGCCATCCTGTGTCCATCAGACCAGTCAATTTTGCATTTTTGAGCATGTCAAATTTCATATGGTAAATGCACATTGAAACATATTGCAAATGCGCGCGCACTTGCAATATGATTCTATAGTGTAAAAACATCACCTAATGGACATGATGAAATCAACACAACGAGTGATGGAAATGTACAACTATCACTGCCCGGCCATCCTGTGTTCCCATAGCGAGCATTAATATCAGAATGACCGGTAAATGCATTTACAACCATATTTTTATTTTTGGGTTACCAGTTGCACAACAATGCACGTGCATTTGCAATATGATTCTATAGTGTAAAAACATCACCTAACGGAGATGATGAAATCAACACAACGAGTGATGGAAATGTACAACTATCACTGCTCGGCCATCCTGTGTTCATCAGACCAGTCAATTTTGCATTTTTGAGCAAGGTCAAATTTCATATGGTAAATGCACATTGAAACATATTGCAAATGCACGTGCACTTGCAATATGATTATATAGTGAAAAACATCACAAAATGGACATGATGAAGTCAACACAACGAGTGATGGAAAGGAACAACTATCACTGCCCGGCCATCCCGAGTTCATCAGGCCAGTCAATTTTGCATTTCTGCAGGATTTTTGAGCATGTCAAATTTCTTACGTCATTTGGCCCACAAAAAAATCCTTATGCACAATTTAAAAAAATATAAAAAAAATATGATAATAAAATTGGACAAAAGTATATTCATACAGTTCTTACACATGTGTAATTGACAAAAAAATTGAAAGAATTTCAAAAAACGGTCCAGAAAGCACTTTTTTAAGGGTGTGTGAAGTTTTTACAAAATTTTGACATTTTTGACTTTTGACTTTTCATATTGACTTCCTATGAAATCATATTGGAATTGGACAAAACATATTCCTTATGCGCATGTAAAAAAAAAAAAAAAAAAAAAAAAAAAATTATGATAATAAAATTGGACAAAAGTATATTCATACAGTTCTTACACATGTGTAATTGACAAAAAATCGAAAGAATTTCGAAAAACGGTCCAGAAAGCACTTTTTATGGGTGTGTGAAGTTTTTTACAAAATTTTGACATTTTTGACTTTTGACTTTTGACTTCCTATGAAATCATATTGGAATTGGACAAAACATATTCCTTATGCGCATATAAAAAAAATTAAAAAAATTATGATAATAAAATTGGACAAAAGTATATTCATACAGTTCTTACACATGTGTAATTGACAAAAAATCGAAAGAATTTCAAAAACGGTCCAGAAAGCACTTTTTTAAGGGGTGATAAGTTTTTGAAAAAAAGTTCATTTTTTCAAAATTTTACTTTTGGACATTAATTTGGGTTACATATCCAATATGAAAAACCCCGGTGGAGCGCATTTGCCCCCTGTTGAATTTTTTAAAGTGTTACAACTGGCAATTACCATATGGCATTTGCAATACACTTTGGATGAATCAACGCCGAATTGGGTGGTATTGGCCAATGTGTATATGGTTTGTCCGATGCCAATGACATGCCATTCATTTTTGTCCAATACAGGGGGTATTCCTTACAATCACTATACTTCACTATGGTCACTACAATCACTATGGTCACTACAATCACTATGTCTCACTATGGTCACTACAATCACTATGTCTCACTATGGTCACTACAATCACTATGCCTCACTATGGTCACTACAATCACTATGCCTCACTATGGTCACTACAATCACTATGCCTCACTATGGTCACTACAATCACTATGCCTCACTATGGTCACTACAATCACTATGCCTCACTATGGTCACTACAATC
>NW_026277715.1:0-591 GCF_023373465.1 Oncorhynchus keta | reverse complement strand
CATTGGTTAAAGATGGTCCAATAGAACATCACTTCCTGTTTTAAAAATAAAGTCAAATCAAATGAATAGAATGTATGCAGCTGTTTTCCAATAGATTTAAGCACTGAGTGAGTTTATTGGTGAATACATCTGTGACATCTTGTAGAAAGACTGTTGCAGGTTCTACAGCATCATTCTTATTGGCTGCTGAGGTGTGACCTACGTGATGCGTAATGATTCTGGTACTTCCTGACTGACGGTTGCTCACCACATCAACTGTGCAGTCGGTCATCAGGTGATGTGGGTTAACTGATACATTAACTACCTATTCAGGTATCAGGTGATGTGGGTTAACTACCTATCCAGGTATCAGGTGATGTGGGTTAACTACCTATTCAGGTATCAGGTGATGTGGGTTAACTACCTATTCAGGTATCAGGTGATGTGGGTTAACTACCTATTCAGGTATCAGGTGATGTGGGTTAACTACCTATTCAGGTATCAGGTGATGTGGGTTAACTACCTATTCAGGTATCAGGTGATGTGGGTTAACTACCTATCCAGGTATCAGGTGATGTGGGTTAACTACCTATTCAGGTATCAGGTGATGTG
>NW_026277714.1:0-781 GCF_023373465.1 Oncorhynchus keta | reverse complement strand
GGTGCACCTAACATTAGGCCACATATAGGGCATTAGACTGGGATGGTGCACCTAACATTAGGCCACATAGGGCATTAGACTGGGATGGTGCACCTAACATTAGGCCACATATGGGATTAGACTGGGATGGTGCACCTAACATTAGACATGGGATTAGACTGGGAGCACCTAACATTAGGCCACATATAGGGTATTAGACTGGGCTGGTGCACCTAACATTAGGCCACATATAGGGTATTAGACTGGGATGGTGCACCTAACATTAGGCCACATATAGGGTATTAGACTGGGCTGGTGCACCTAACATTAGGCCACATATAGGGCATTAGACTGGGCTGGTGCACCTAACATTAGGCCACATATAGGGTATTAGACTGGGATGGTGCACCTAACATTAGGCCACATATAGGGTATTAGACTGGGCTGGTGCACCTAACATTAGGCCACATATAGGGTATTAGACTGGGCTGGTGCACCTAACATTAGGCCACATATAGGGTATTAGACTGGGATGGTGCACCTAACATTAGGCCACATATAGGGTATTAGACTGGGCTGGTGCACCTAACATTAGGCCACATATAGGGTATTAGACTGGGCTGGTGCACCTAACATTAGGCCACATATAGGGTATTAGACTGGGATGGTGCACCTAACATTAGGCCACATATAGGGTATTAGACTGGGCTGGTGCACCTAACATTAGGCCACATATAGGGCATTAGACTGGGATGGTGCACCTAACATTAGGCCACATATAGGGCATTAGACTGGGCTGGTG
>NW_026277713.1:0-2410 GCF_023373465.1 Oncorhynchus keta | reverse complement strand
AGAGCTTGTTTAGGAAAAGTGCTTATTTCTTGATTTCCATGTTGCAACTTGCTGAAAACTGTCCAAAATGTTAATTTCATCTCAAATAAACAGCACAAAAAAATTGGACATCAGAGTGCATCAAACATGATTTAGAGCTTGTTTTTGGAAAAAAAAGTTTTTTTTTGTATTTCAATGTTGCAACTTGCTGAAAGCTGTCCAAAACGATTCACTTCATCTCAAATAGACAGCACAGCAAAATTGGACATCAGACCACAAACGTTTCATTTCATCTCAAATGGACAGCACAGCAAAAACTGCACCTCCAGAGTGCATCAAACATGATTTAGAGCTTGTTTTTGGAAAAAAAGTTTTTTTTGTATTTCAATGTTGCAACTTTCTGAAAACTGTCCAAAATGTTAATTTCATCTCAAATAAACAGCACAGCAAAAAATTGGACATCCAGAGTGCATCAAACATGATTTAGAGCTTGTTTTTGGAAAAAAAAAAATTTTGTATTTCAATGTTGCAACTTGCTGAAAGCTGTCCACAAACGATTCACTTCATCTCAAATAGACAGCACAGCAAAAACTGCACCTCCAGAGTGCATCAAACATGATTTAGAGCTTGTTTTTGGAAAAAAAGTTTTTTTTGTATTTCAATGTTGCAACTTGCTGAAAACTGTCCACAAACGATTCACTTCATCTCAAATAGACAGCACAGCAAAAATTGGACATCCAGAGTGCATCAAACATGATTTAGAGCTTGTTTAGGGAAAAGTGCTTTCATAACATTTACAATTAACAAAACAAAATTTACAGAGTGTTGATTTAGAGCTTGTTTATGGAAAAAGTGTATTTCTTGATTTCAACGTTGCATTTCTGAAAACTGTCCAAAATGTTAATTTCATCTCAAATAAACAAACAGCAAAAATTGGACATCCAGAGTGCATCAAACATGATTTAGAGCTTGTTTATGGAAAAAAGTTTTTTTGTATTTCAATGTTGCAACTTGCTGAAAACTGTCCAAAATGTTAATTTCATCTCAAATAAACAGCACAGCAAAAATTGGACATCCAGAGTGCATCAAACATGATTTAGAGCTTGTTTTTGGAAAAAAAGTTTTTTTTGTATTTCAATGTTGCAACTTGCTGAAAACTGTCCACAAACGATTCACTTCATCTCAAATAGACAGCACAGCAAAAATTGGACATCCAGAGTGCATCAAACATGATTTAGAGCTTGTTTTTGGAAAAAAAGTTTTTTTTGTATTTCAATGTTGCAACTTTCTGAAAACTGTCCAAAATGTTAATTTCATCTCAAATAAACAGCACAGCAAAAAATTGGACATCCAGAGTGCATCAAACATGATTTAGAGCTTGTTTATGGAAAAGTGCTTAACACTTTTTACAGTTTTTCATAACATCTCGAATGAACATTTCCAGAGTGCATCAAACATGATTTAGAGCTTGTTTATGGAAAAGTGCTTATTTCTTGAACTTGCAACTTTCTGAAAACTGTCCAAAATGTTAATTTCATCTCAAATAAACAGCACAGCAAAAAATTGGACATCCAGAGTGCATCAAACATGATTTAGAGCTTGTTTTTGGAAAAAAGTTTTTTTTGTATTTCAATGTTGCAACTTTCTGAAAACTGTCCAAAATGTTAATTTCATCTCAAATAAACAGCACAGCAAAAATTGGACATCAGAGTGCATCAAACATGATTTAGAGCTTGTTTTTGGAAAAAAGTTTTTTGTATTTCAATGTTGCAACTTTCTGAAAACTGTCCAAAATGTTAATTTCATCTCAAATAAACAGCACAGCAAAAATTGGACATCCAGAGTGCATCAAACATGATTTAGAGCTTGTTTTGGAAAAAAGTTTTTTGTATTTCAATGTTGCAACTTTGAAAACTGTCCACAAACGAAATCTCAAATAGACAGCACAGCAAAAATTGGACATCCAGAGTGCATCAAACATGATTTAGAGCTTGTTTATGGAAAAAAGCTTTTCTGGATTTCAATGTTGCAACTTTCTGAAAACTGTCCAAAATGTTAATTTCATCTCAAATAAACAGCACAGCAAAAATTGGACATCCAGAGTGCATCAAACATGATTTAGAGCTTTTGGAAAAAAAGTTTTTTGTATTTCAATGTTGCAACTTGCTGAAAACTGTCCACAAACGATTTTCATCTCAAATAAACAGCACAGCAAAAATTGGACATCCAGAGTGCATCAAACATGATTTAGAGCTTGTTTAGGGAAAAGTGCTTATTTCTGGATTTCCATGTTGCAACTTGCTGAAAACTGTCCACAAACGTTTCATTTCATCTCAAATAGACAGCACAGCAAAAACTGCACCTCCAGAGTGCATCAAACATGATTTAGAGCTTGTTTTGGAAAAAAAAGTTTTTTTGTATTTCAATGTTG